>NC_139775.1:4038290-4043290 GCF_965231275.1 Zosterops lateralis
GGATGGGGCGGCGGGGGCTGCCCGCGGGGCTTGGCCTCGGGCGGGGCGGGAGACAGGCCCCCCCCGCCGCCGCTGTCGCTGTCGGAGCTGGGCGTGCTGTGCAGGGACAGGGCGCTGGGGGAGTGCGGGTGCCGGCTTTGGCTTTTGAGCAGCTTCTTCTCGTGCTTCCTCTTCTTCTTCTCCATCTTCTCCAGCTCCTTGCGGGCGATCTCCTCGGGGTCCATGGGCTCCCCGCTGCACGTCGTGGGGTGGGAGTTGTGAGCCGGCCGCCCCGGGCCCTTCTTCGTGTTCTCTTTCTTTCTCCATTTGGCCCGGCGGTTTTGGAACCAGACCTACACACCGAACAACGAGAAGCGATTAAGACCCAGCGCACCCCCGGGTGGCCTGGGCGGTGGGAGGGGGCGCAGGGGGAGCGCAGCTCGGGCCTCCCTCGTCCGCCCCTTCGAGGTGCCGGCAGCCCCATCCACAGGCCAGGGCCGCTGAGAAAGGGACCGCAGGGAAGGGGCAGGAAGAGATAGCCACACTTCTTTAAAAGGGTAGGGGAAAAAAAAAAAACAAGCAAGAAGGGGTGCACACTCACTCTCACACACGCTGACCCTGCCCGCACCGGCGCCACGGGGAGGGGAAGGGATCCCACAGCCCCCGGGCTGTTCCCGCGGCCGGGCGGTGCAGAAGCACCGGTGGCCGGCCCCATTTCCCCGCAGCAGCCCCGAAATGCGGTAACACAGCACAATGAGCGGCTGCAGCTCGGGGGGACACACGGGGGACGGGGCCTCGCCCCGGAGTGCGGAGTTGGGACCTCCCGCCCCTCCCGGGACACGGGGCAGAGCGGTGGGTCAGCCCAGCACGGGGTTCGCTTGGGTTTGTTATAGACAGATCATAGGAGAGAAATGATATCAAATTAAATTAAACCCTCCATGCTCCGGCCCCGCTCCTTCCTGCCGGGCAGGTCTCCCGCAGCCGCGGGCACACGGGGGGATGCTGGCAGTGCCTGTCCCGGCCGGGGCAGAGCCCAGCCCGGAGCACCGCGGGGATCCCGGTGCCCCATCCCGGTGCCCCATCCCGGTGCCCCATCCCGGCTCCTTCCCCCGGCCGGGCTCCCCGCGGGAGGGAGAGCGGCTGGAAGGAAAGCGGCTGGAAGAACGCCGCGAAGCAAAGCCTGTGGAGGAACCGCGGAGAACGGCGCTGTCCCATCCCCGGGGGGACCGTCCCCGGCTCCCGGGCGGGTTTACGGCCGCGTTCCCCGCACACGGGGCCCACGCGGGGCCGCAGCTCGGCCTCGCCGCCCGCCCGCAGCACAGAACCGCATCCCGAGATCTGCAGCCGCTCCGTGTTCCCCATCCACCTCCCGGTTATTTTTTGGAAGATCTCCTGAAGCAGATCGGTGCTTCCCCTCCCCGTCCCGCACGGCCAAGGGCCTGGGCAGCTCGTTAAAATTAAGTTTTCCAAGTTTCGCTCGCTCTCGATGCGCCTATGAGCTTTATTGACATTCTCCAGCATACCCTGGCCCGTGATTAAGCCTCATATTTGCATGCTAATTTTCTCGCCCTCGACTCATTTAAGAAAAACGTTTACAGTGGAAAAACATACTAAAAAACATTAAGGGAAGCCAGGCTGGGTTTCTACTCTTCTCGTTTTGCAAGATTAAAAAAAAAATGAGGTAATAATAACGACAATAATGATAAAATAAGACAGCAAGGAGCAGTGCAAGGAGGGAACAAAAGGCCGGGAGGCGCCGGGCTGCGGCCCCAGCGCACAGGGCCCGGAGCGGGGCCCAGGGGACTCCCCGGGGACAGCTCGGCGCAAGGACACGGCCAGAGGGGGGGTAAAGAACGGGGGACACGGTTTTTTACCTGCACTCTGGACTCCACCAAGTCTAGCCTGAGAGCCAGAGCCTCTCGCATAAACACGTCCGGGTAATGGCTCTCATTGAACGCCTTTTCCAGCTCCTCGAGCTGCCAGCCGGTGAAATTGGTGCGGGTTCGTCTTCTTTTACAGCCGGGACTTTCCTTGTCCGGGTCACCCGAGTCTGAAAAAGCAGAAATTTCTCTCAGGTCCCTGGGAGTCAGGCCTTCTCCCCCCCTCCCTGCCATTCACAGGAGCCTTTTAACTTTTGTGCTCGGTAGCGTTGGTAAAAGAGCGGGATTATTCACACACCTGCGCTAAAAATGGGGAGGAACCCGATCTGCCCTCGCCTCCTCCGAAAATGTACTTTACAGAACATTTATTCCTGAAGGAAGCTCTCCACAGGCACTCAGCTGGCAGAGAGAGAGAGAGAAGTTCCAATATTTGCTCCAACCACCAAGGTTTCATTTAAAGAAAAATAATAATAATAAAAAATAAAAGCCCCCCATGTTTCCCTTCCCCAGCCCAGAGCACCAGCGGGGTCAGAGCTCAGGGCCCCGAGTGCAGGGCGGCCCCTGGGCCTCCCGCAGCCCCCCGAGCACGGCCGGGCCTGGGGTTGGATGTTCGCAGCCTCTCCGGGTACCTACAGCTCCAGGCTGCCCGTTTTCAGCCCTGCCTGCCCCTCCCTTAGCGTTCTCCGCCAGGTGTGGAAATTAAGAAAAAAATGTCATAATAATAGTAATAATAATAATAATTTGTGTTTAGTTGAGGTGCAGTGTGGGGCAGCTCTAGGCTTAACCAGAAGGATGTTGGGGCCACAGAATGTTTTAGTAGCTGAACAATAGCGGTGCCACAGGCCGGTGGGGAGGGAAGGAGGGAGAACGCTTCCCTTTCGTTAAATCGTATAAAAAATAATTATTACCGCTCTTCATTCCCCAATCCCCAGCGATTGCCATTATTATTTTTATTACAATCTTTCAGTGGCACGTTGGGAGCTGCCGCACGATGAACTTTGGGGCCGGGCCCGCTATTGTTCCGGGCACACGCGTGGCCCTGCGCGCTGGGAACGGGGAGCGCTCCCGCCGCCCGGAGCGGGGCCGTCCGCCCCCTCGGGGGGCTGCACAGCCGCCTGCCCTCCCCCCGAGACACCCCCAATCGGGGATTGGGATAGAGGGGCTGCGGGGGTGCGGTGTTTTCCTCCTCGGCGCCGACACGCTCCGGGCGGGGAGCCACGGGCGGGGACAGGGGGACACCCGCGCCACGGGGCCGCTCCTACCTGCGAGCTTGAAGGGCTGGCTGTCCCCGCTCACCCCGCAGCCGGACGGGAGCAGCGGCGCCGGGTTGACCACAGAGGCGGCGCAGGAGCCGCTCAGTAATCCATCGATGGAGAAGGGCACGGAGGCGGCCGCCGACTGCAGCTGGTGGCCGGCCAGCTCGTAGACGTGGTGGTGCCCGAGCGGGTAAGGGAAACCCACCATCCCCCCGAACTGGGCATGAGGATGCTCCAGGATGCGGCTGTCCATCATGGGGGCGGCTCTAGGGCGGGGGGCGCCGGCGGGGCTGGGGGCGCTGGCGCGGCTGCGGCCGGGGGTGCTGCTGCCGGAGGAGGCGGCGCGGCGAGGGGCTCATGCTGCAGGGCGCCGGGCGCTTTAACTTTATCAACATCAGCCTCCCAATAATTAGCTCAGGCTGGGGGAATTTGGGACCAATAAGAAACGTTAATCGGTCCTGACGTCAGAGACGTGCCAGTGTGGGGAGCAAACGTTTTCCATATCGATTGCTAATTATACCTGACATCCAGCCTCAATAAACAATATCAGAGCTGTCACAACACGACGAGGGGGGCTTTGATAGGAACTCCAGCCCGAGGAGGGCGGCGGGGGCCGGGCGGGCAGGGGGGTGCGGCAGCCGGGGGGGGGCGGAGGAGGATGTGCCTGATACCCGGTTAAATACTAAACATCGGAGTTACACACACACGGCCTCCCCCCCACCGCCCCTCCAACCCACCCTCTTCCCCCTTGTCCCCTCCCCTCGCCAAATCACTAATAGATTTCCCTTTAAAACATTCACCAGCGTGTTGTGGGGATTTTTCACCAGAAATGCTCTACTCTCTGAACCTTTAAAGTGATGTTGCTCCAATTACAGAGAGACATTGAGCGGCAAATAGACTGATCCAATAATAGGAGATTCATCATCCGCTCTTTCCAGAGCTGTCACATTGAATTTAAAACTACAAGCCTTTTCATCTCCTCTCCGGCTCTATAACAGGGGAGAGGAGAGGGGGGCAGAGGGAAAAAATGGGGAGGGGGGAAGGAAAGGAAGAAGAAAAAAATGAAAAAGGAAGAGCCGTTTGCAGCGTTTAGGAGGAGATTTGAGCATATCAATCGAAATCATAATTAATGCAATCTGCTATCGATTCGGCCACGGACACCCCCCTCTCCAGCAGAAACCACAACCTTTGAATTGTGAGCGCAGCCACAACCAGAAGCAGCCTCTGATCGCTAAAGAGGAGGCCAAAAACTACTACTACTACTACTACTAATTTTTAAAATTCAGACCCAAGCAAAGTTCCCATCCCTACACCCCTCCCATTTCACCTTCCCCCACTTCCCCGCCGGAGTGGCCCATGGCACACCCCACGCCTCATCCCGCCAGCCATTCACAGCTCCCAAACAGCCGCCAAACTGCTCCTAATTCAATTACGCCTCCATAGAAGTTTTCACCCAGATAAAACATGGATAGATTCCCCGGGTGAATAATTTAAGGGACGGTTCTCCGGCAAAGCGCGGGGCTGGGGACCCCCAGTTTTGTGCCCTCTCCCGGTTAGAGAAACACTTTCCGAGCTCCCAGGAGAGAGGAAGAGGGGGGTATTCCCCAAGCCCCCCCATCCCGAGCCCGCTGGGACCGGAGCTGGGCGTCCCCTGGGCCGGGGGAACCTCCCAGGGGTCTCCAGGTGGGTCCCCCGGGCCCTGGGAGGGTGGGAACAGGAGCGAGGGGAGAAGCAGTGTTTGCGTTTAACAAAGAGGGAGAGCGAAAGGGCCGGGCCGGGGAATCAGACACGGGAAACTCTTTAAATCTTCCTGGGAGGTTCGTGCGGAATTAAATCCTTGGAGTCGGGGGGCGGGCACGGTGGGGTGAGCAAGGGAAAGATGGAA
>NC_139775.1:4050790-4317790 GCF_965231275.1 Zosterops lateralis
GACTTGCCTTGAGCTACCTAGTCCCATGCAAACACCCCAAATTGTGATTGTATCACAGGGAACAACAAAATCTTTGGTTTCTGCTGGAGAAGGAGGAATATTAAGATCTGCTCTCCTTTGCCCTGTGAATCCACTTGGTTTGATCAATTTGCCAAGCAAATTGACAGACACAGTTATGCAAAAAACACTCTCTTAGCAGAGCTTTTGAGGTATCAGTCTATTTGGAAGAAAATCAGAAAGTACTTATTTAAACTACAGTCTACACTTTAATTATTGTAAAAGCTTTTTTTCCTTTTTTTTCACGTTTGTTTTCAACTAAAAACAGTCAGGATTTAGGTTTTTGCTTTTCACTATAATAAAAGTAATTTGCAAAGATAATAGCATTGTGGGAATGAAGGAACCTTTCAGCTGATCACTAGAAGAAGCAAATATTTACCAACTGGCTCTGATGATGAATTGGAGACTGATGTGGAGAGTATGATCTTCATCCTGGCTACAGCTTTGCTGACTTCATCAAATCTGACCATCTTGGGTTTACAGTTATTTTTTCTCTAAAATGTAGTTTTCCTAGAGAAAAAAAAAAGTCTTCTGAAGCTTGCACTATTGCATAATTTATTTAAAAGAAACACTGCCTGGCTGATGCCAAGGATTCATGTAGGTCATTCAAGCTCCAGTCTGCCCAGTTAGCTCAAGTTCCCTGCTCCAGGTTCCCTCCTTCTGCGTCTCTTCCTGAAGGAAAACTGCACATGCAAAGCCATTCCCAGGGTAAACCCTCTGCTAAGTTCACAGCTGCATCAAAGCCGTGAATCACAGGAAGATGAGAACTCACTTTCACCAAAACTAGAGAAGATGAGAGAAGAATGGATGGAGAACAGGTCACTGAAGGGCCAGTGCCAGTAAAAGTGTCATTGCCCCATGCTGTCTCATGTTGGAGGTTACACCCCTGTGTGTGCTGCTGAGCATGATCCCTGACCCACACTGAAAGGATCAAGTCAGATTAGCAAAAGCTTTGTGTTTAACTTCAGCTCATCCTGATGGAGCTGAGTAGGGACCAACCCTCAATCCAGCAGGCAGGTCTGCAGGGAAAGGGATCCTGGGCAGCGAGGGTGGGTGCTGGCAAGTGACCTCTTCAGCTGGGACATGTGTGTTGGTAGCAGCCTCTTGTCTTTCCCTCAGCCTTGTCTCCCAAAAATCTCCCCACAACACGCTCAAAATTGGCTCTGTTGCAAATAACAATGCAGTGATGACACGACAGAGTAGTGGATCAAAGTAGAATAACGACGGAGAAAAGTTTGTCTGTTTAATTCTCCTTTTCTTTCTCTCTTTTCCTTCACTCTCTGCTGTTATTTTGATATTAGCTAAAGTTGAAGACATCAAGGAAAATGAGGACCCTGGAACCAGCATGATGGCAGCTCACCCCCAGCCCTGTTCCCAGCTCTGCTGCCGGAGGTTTATGTGGGTAAAGGTGACCTTTGTGTCCTCTCCCACCCTTGTCACCCTGTCTAGTCTGTGTCCAACATCTGGTGGAGACCATCTGACCATGCACAGGGGCTCAGCCCTGCAGGCAAAGGGGCTTTGTTGGTGTGAGGGCTCCATCAGCACTGTGGAATCAACTGTAATGCAGATAAAGATGTAGGAACAGGAAAAAAGAGCTGCTGAAATTGAGCAGTGGGTTACACTGAGAGAGGAAGAAAAAGCCTCGAACTTTAAAGGCAGTATTAAAACAAGGCATGAAGAAAGTGAAGTCAATTAGCCAAAAGAATCGTTTGCTGACGGAGGTCGTTGGGCCGAATTCCTAAAAGGATTCATGAATCGACTAAAAATACCCTTGGGATAGCTTGAATACGGACTGAGTTACTGAAGGGCAATGCCCCAGATGACCCAGGAGACCCTTTCCAATCCTACAATATAAATAATGACGCCATTAACATTTGTACTAAGTACCTGCTCGGGCTCCTCAAAGCGCTCCGGTTCTCATCTGGAGCAGGAGCAGAGGCTTCGAGATGTGCTCTGTTCCCTACCTTAGCCCAGAGGGCATCCTTTAGCTACCACCCCAGTCATCAGGGAATTATGGAAAACCCTCTTGACAATGGTAGGAGCAGGGAGAGGCCACAGAGATCAGTGGGAAAGCCGGATGGAAACTGCAGTGTTGAAAAGAACAGTAGGAAGGCTGGAGGAAACCATCAGTGAGCACAGAGACCCAGGGCACAGGGACCTTAATGGGCAAGAAATGCTGAGGAGGCACTTGCAAGGCACAGGGACAGTCAGAGGAATCTGCAGACATAAAACTGTGTGAACAAAGTAACTACATACCCAAAAAACCAGACAGAGTTTGGACACCTCAGGAAATACAACAGGACAGTGTGTCTCACCAAGATGTCCCACCAAGATGCTCCAGGTGACCCCTGCAATTG
The DNA here is from genome assembly GCF_965231275.1 of Zosterops lateralis. Classification (NCBI taxonomy): domain Eukaryota; kingdom Metazoa; phylum Chordata; class Aves; order Passeriformes; family Zosteropidae; genus Zosterops; species Zosterops lateralis. The sequence continues at coordinate 4,053,205 of NC_139775.1, forward strand.
GGACATGCCACCCAGCTGTGGAGCACTGTACAGACACCACATGGACCAAGGATTGTGTATTGTACTGACTGTGGTAGGGGAAAAACCATTTTGTCATTAATTTTTTCTCTTTCCCTGAACATCCCTGATTAGATTTGACTGAAATGACACCCATGGTGTCACTGCTGGGCATTGTCCTGGGAGGTGGCAGACCACTGTCACACCTCACATAGGTGAACAGGCTTAATGTGAAGGCAGACCTGCAGTCCTAAATCTCTAACTTGTAATTCAAGCACTGAGGATAATAATGAAAACAAGGTTAGATAAAAACATTCACTATCAAAATTTAATTATGCATCCACAGGCTGAGGCTCATTATTCATCCTCCAACCTGGAAACAAATTAGTCTAATGAAGCCATGAGTTAAAATGGAGAAGGGATGTAAAGGCTGGAGAATATTTATGTCTGTGCTCGTGTGTCAAAAGCAGCACTGAGCTCTGGGTGCTACATTTGTCACTGGAATCAGGTGCTTCCTAGCTGTGGTGGCATATCCAGGACCTGGATTTTGCCATGAGCAGGAACAGTCTGAAGGGGAAATCTGAAGCAATTAGAGACTGCTGAGATGTGGGGGCTTAGTACAGACATGGGGGCTCATCAAAGCCAGATGTGATCAGAGCCCATGGGTCTAAAGAGACCCAAACACCAGTGTCAGCCTCCACTGAGTCAATCTGACTTGAGGGACACATTCTGCTCTGGCATAAGCTCCCTGGTGACAGCCAGGGTAGCCCCACGGAGAGTCTGGCTCCAGTGACCTCTGCTAAATGGGAAACCAAATCTCAGGGGCTGGGAAGAAAATAAATTGGTAACTAAGTATAGTGGGATGGCAGCTCTCTGTGGGTTTATTGTGCAAGTGTTTAACTAGACAAAGGCTATAATTAAACTGCCCAGGAATGTATAATCACAGAAAGGAAGGCCTTGCTCCTTCCCTGCTGAATTTGGGGAGAAATGAAATTACATCACAGGAAAGGGAATTGATCCACACTTAACCCACATCTTCTGCTGCACCACCCAGCACCCCCAGGTTTGGGCTGGTTGCTTTGGCCACCCATAAAAGTCACCCACAAACTGTAACTCCTGGCACAAGCGGGTTTGAGGATAGTTACAGGCTTTTCCACTGCACACCATGGCAAATCTGCTGATATATAGCCCAGGTCTGAGCTCTGCAGCAGAGTGCAAAAGGTTCAAGCGACCTAGTAAAGACCGTGCCAGTACCAGAGAACAAGTCCCTGTAGGCCTTCAGCTGAGCCATTCTCACAGCTTTATTCTCTCACTCCCATCCTAATGTGCTTAACTATAAATGACCCCTTTATTTTTTATATCTCCATTTCATTTTTCCCTTTCTTCCAAGAAAGCAGTAAAACCAGGGAAGCCAAGAAGCAGAGCTCTTATTGTAAAGTGAGCACTGACACAGAGCAATTCTGGGGACCTCGCAGCTCATGTTGAACATTTGTAACATCACGAGGAGCCTCTGGGCTTCTCCTCTGAGAACCAAGCCCTAATCCTGCTCCCAGGTGCCCAGAAAAAGCCTATTAGGATCACACAGGCAGAGGTGAGCTGCTTCTGGTCTGGAGGTTCTGACATTCACTGGCTGAGCTTAGCACAATTTTATTTCCAGTTTTGCTGGGTGTTTTTTTCCATGCTGTCCTGGGGTTTTACCCAGGGATGGCAGACTGGGGGTGAAGACAGCACAGTTGAGCAGGCCCCCCCAGACACAACCCCCTCTTTTGTGCTCTTTGTCTCCTATATGCAGAAGATGCTCAGCCACCCCGGGCAGAAGGACAACATCTTGGTGTTTATTAGTATAATTTTTAAAGGTGCCTCATTGTATTTATTTGCTGTGTGGTTAAACATTTATTATTTATATTTAATTTTCCCAGATTCAAAGGGGCATCACTAGTGGCTGAGTGTCTGCAGATTCAGTGCAGCTCCTTCACACACTTATTTATGTAACCTTGGCCTCCCCCGAGGGGCTCCCGTTTCACTATGTGCCATCGGCCTCTTAATTGGCCTCACAGATCACGCCTTCTCCTTCGGCTCACCCAGGTCCCTGTGACTCGTAATTTCTAAGATATTAAATGTATTTGAAACAAAAGAGTTCAGTGAATTAAAGCCCGGAAATTTCCCACCCCTCCTAAACCTCTGTTGCCAATTCCTTCTCTAGGGTGATGGCCAGACTGGGGTCATCACCATTGGTCTGGAGGGCTCAGGGAAGGACCAGGCTGTGTCCTGGGCAGGGCATGGACATCCCAGCCATTGCTGTGCCTGACTTTGCACCCAGCTGTGTCTTTTTGATAAGAGCATTTGGCACTAATTAGTCTCCAAGCAGCTGATTAACCCGTGGGGATGTATGGAAGCTGCTTTTGCTCTAAGATGTTACAAGAGAGGCAGGACTCTCCTTGGGACTGCTTTGCACGGCCAGTCCAGCCCCCTTGGAAGGACAGTGGGTGGTGGGATGGGGGACACCCATCCTCTGTCTCTGAGCCACCCCAGAGCCACCTCTCCCCAATCCTGAGCACTGTAATTCTCACCCAGCTAAACGTTTGGGAACCAAACTTGTAGGGGCAGCCAGGCTGGGCCTCTTACAAAGACATAGACTCTGGGCTCTAAAAATGCAGTTTCCAGAGCCATGGAAACCAGGAACTCTCATTGGCATTTCCTGAGAAATAAAACCATGTTGAGACGACAGCTCTGGATATTCCTGCTGTGACACACCTTCCTGCCAATGCACCCCAAGCATCTTAGGGGCACATCTGACCCAAAGATCCTGCATTTCACTTCCAGCCCTGATGCTTCATGAACAGTGAAAATGCACTTAAAGCTATTAAACTTTATTTTAGACAATACAGATCCTGTAGCAAGGAGTTCCACACGTCAGCAACAAGGCAAAGACATCTGGACAGCTCAGCCACGTGAGGCTTTCAGTAGGGTAACTAAACATCTGGGTGAAGGGGGCTGATAACCCCAGCACATTTTTACCCAGTTGCCAGCTGTTAGAAAAACTTCACTCCCATAGGTAAAGCTATTTCAACATTCATGGTTTTATACCTTCTCCCTAAATATATCACAGGTTATACTTGGAGATGGAGTTTGAGAATAAACATTGTTATGCTGGAGCTGTCATCTGTGAGTAATCACAGACCTAATTGAAGCTGGCCAGCCTATTAAATAAACATTCTGCATAAGCGAGGGAGCAAAGAAATACCCTTTAGTTTGGTAATAGTTGAAATGATGGAAACCAGTACCTGAGTCAGGGACCAGGGAGATGGGGTTGGAGTAGCAGGAGAGCCAGGGAGGGAGGTTTTCCCCAAGCAGCTCACAGCAGTGTGCTGCAAAGCAGCAAGAACCAGAAAGATCCAGGAACCAGCTTTAGGAGGGAGAGCAGGGAGAATACTCCACTGGGGCAGGGTACTGGCCATGGCAGGCCTGGATTTTGGGCACTGCAGTCTGGAGGAATCTGGTTTTGTTGCATCCAGGCAAACACGACTTCTCACCACCTACAGTTAATAGCTGGGCTAAGGCTCGCAAAATTGCCTAATAGAAATCATCCTCCCAGCATCAAATGCTGCCTAATCACCCCACTGAAATGGGCAACAACACAATCTTGCAGCGTTTCTTGTGTTCCTTGGGGAACCACCTAATCCTCCCTGTTGTCTGCCAGTTTTTCCTTGTCCTTGAGAATTTCATGCCTAGAAAAGGCTACAGCTTTCGAGAGCTTTCAGCACTCACTGCTGGGGGCTCTGCTCTTCCTGCAGTGCCAGGGTGGCACAGGGGCACCCCAGGCTGTGCTCTGGGGCTTGCAGCACAGGCAAATGTTCACCCCAGTGAATGTCCCAGCCTCCTGCCCCTCCTTGCCCTCCCACCAGATGTTGTGGGGCTGTGTGCGAGCGGCGCTGCCTCTTTGGGAGGTGATGAGAAGAGGGTGATGCACCGAGGTGACATGCTCAATTTCCCTCAAAGATGGTGCAGCCACAATAACATTTCTCCCGCTGATGGCGTCCATGTGTCTCTCCCTTTTCACTGGAGCTGTGTTCCACGCCGGGACGTGGAAGGAGCGTGTGTGCCCCTTCTGTTCCCTGAGCCAGCCCTGCCCTTCTGGGGAGGACGAGGTGCCTGGCCTTCCGTGGTTAGTTTAAGAAAAACACTCTCCCAGTGATCAGTGTCTGTATGAAGTAGATGTATGGTTTCAATTCTGTCCTTGAGCCATGGATCATTTAATGTTGTCAACACATATACATCCTTCTCAAACATCCCACTGAGAATTTCTAGGGACTGTAGACAGCTTAAAGCTAGCGTTACAGCAGCAGCAGCTTCGTATTTGCTTTCACATCCACGTGCATTTTTTAATACTAAAGCTTGCATAATTGCTGCCGAATTTCTAAGCAACTTCTTCAAAGGGGCAGAGGCACATGAGCAGTGGAGATCTGGTGGTGAAGCAGAAACAAGGCCTGTTGTTGGCTTCTGGTTTCCCTGCAGCCGCTCAGAGCTGGTGTTTGAGGAGCCCTGAAGAAGGGCTGGGTTGGGACCTCCCAGCTCGGCGTGTGTTTGAGCATGTTTTCTTCCTGACCATGGGGGTACTTGGCATGTGCTGCCAAGCAGCCACTGATGCTGTCTGCATTAAAGCATTTTAGTGATTATTTTGCCAGGGAAGCTTGCACTGACATCCTGCTTTGAAAAAAAAAAAAAAAGAGTAAGATATGGCTCTGCCACCTTTTTTTGGTTTCTTGTGTGTGAGGTCTGGATGTGCTGAGCACAATGAGGTGCTACCTGCAATGAAGACACCCTGGAGGTGAAGGGTCCATCACAGGGCTGACTGAGGCAGGGCTGTAAAAGTGAAGACAAAGTGGTTCCTCACTATAAGAGAAGGATCTCCTGGTCTTTCCCAGTGGGTGGAAATGGAGTTGCAGCTGGGTAAGGGCCAGTATCTTCTGGTTTTGGGTGTTCCAATCTCTTCTGTGATGTCCCTCTGAGGTGTGCTGCTGTTGCATGGGAAGGACATCAAGCTTTGGCTCAGTTTCCCCTGGGTAAAGAGCAGTGACCACCTCAGGTAGAAGGTCACCCTCCTCTTTTTCAGCTGCCAGCCTCTCTCTTGGGTGCTGAAGGAAGAGACCAATCCCTCCTGGCTTGAGTGGGAGAACAGGAGGCAGTGGGGTTGCTGGAGAACCTGCACCAGGCTTGTCCTGAGAAGTCTGGATGAAACTGGGTATCCAAAGGCTCCTTTGCCTTTGGAAATGCAGGAGGGCTGTGGGTGATGATGGCTCCCTGTGCACTCAGCATCTGGGGTTGGGGATGTAGGCATGGGAGGCAGCTCCTTCCTTCTTCCCCTGAGAAAGGGCATTTCTGGGGGAGAACCAACCTGAGGCACTCACTCCCCTGTGCTGAGGGAGTTGTCACCTCTCCATCCCCCCCTGCTGCCACAGGGCCCTGCACAGTGCTACCCTGCTACCTCCAAGGCACCTGGTCAGCCAAACTCCATTTACTGTGTCTTTATTTATTATATTGGAGCCCAGGGTAATTACTTTATAACTCTGAACATTAAATATCATTTGTCTTGTTCCAGTAGGTCCAAATCTTTATGAATTTTATCTGATGCTTGCTCCCTTCAATTATCTGTCATCAGAAAAAGTTTACTGCTGCTGCAAAAATATCAATTTGCCAGAGGTTGCAATACATTTACTCTCCACCTCTGTAATTTACAAACTTACATTCTATGATTAGAAAGAAAAATGGCTAATAGAAGAAATATTCATGCAAAATCGATACTGAATAAGATGCTGCCACCTTTTGGCTTAACCTAATTCTACATCTGGGGCCAAATTCATCCTTGGTGTAACTGCTTTCCTGGGAGAGCAGCTACAGCTGCCCTGGAGCAGGCTGTGAGGGATGCATAGGGATGGGGAGACCAAGCACGATCCAGGGGACTCAAACCCTGACTGTGAATGGGGTATGGGAAGCTGAGGTTGTGTGGTTTGCAGGGTCTGGTAAGAGGAAATTTTCCATAGCTGTGCATCTGCAACAGAAGTTTCCTTCTTGCACACCCAGAACCAAAGTGGAGGTTCCTGGCAGGTTTTTCTCTCCTTCCAGCCATCCAGGAGGCTGTTCTTGGAGCTGTATCCTGGACACAGGGACCAGTCTTGGGTTATGGCCTCATGTCCCTGCTGATGTTCAGGGAAAGGGGGACTGGGATGTAGTGAGGCTCAGCATATGGCTAAAGTTGTTTAACCAAGCTCTGAACTGGTTTGATGGTTCATCTAAACTTGCAGGCAGCCTCCACCCTGCCTGACAGTGTGCAACACAGCAGGACTGGCAGCACTGTCAGTCCTGGGAGCTCCTGAATGCACTTATCCTTCAATTACATGTCACTGCGACGGGCCGTGGAGCCCAAGCACTGCTGTGCTTTCCAAAGAAAACAAACCAGCATTTGATTTTCATAGAAAAGATATTCCAATGTGCTACAGCAGAGCAATTGCAATGCTGCTCTGTCTCCTTGCCCAATGACACAGGGGTTTTTCAGCTGAACACCAGCAAGGACGTGATTAAAAGCTCTTAGGATTCTGCTGTTGTGGGATTTCCAGCAGAACTTGCTATTTCTCTCATATCTTGCCCCTTTGTTTCCCCTAGTTCAGGGCAGAGTCTGAATTCAGTAATTGCCACCTGGATTTGCTTTGCTGTCTTCCCAAGGAACTTGTTTGAATAAATTGAATTGGCAAATGTATTGTTCAGCCGCAAAGCATTGTGTCAGGAATAATGTAGGTATTTCCAGGCTCTCTATTACTGTTCTGAGCACATTGCCAGGGCAGGAGAGCTCCCTTTGAGTGACTCCCTCTGCTTCCTCTTCCAAAAGAAGCACAAGGTTTTTTTGGCTGGTTGCTCCATGCTCTAAGGCAAGAGCAGAAGGAGCTGTTGGAGCTTCCTCAGCAAATGCAAAACCCCTCATCCATTGGGGAATTTTCATTTAATATATCCCTGTGACTTGCTCTTGTGTTTCCTTCGCTAAAGCAGACTTGGGTGCAGCAGTCACCTTGTTTTCCATGGAGCACCTGAGCAGTGAATCCCACAGATGCCAGCATTAGTTTTGTGTCAGCAGAGCTCAGAGCAGTGTGGGGGGACAGAGGTCCTGGGGGTGAATCCCCCTGAGAAGAACAGGGCTTTAAGCTGCAGGGCTTTGCTGAAAGACCCAAAAACTGGATTAGATTGAGGAAACTCAGCATTTAGGAGCTCAGGAACCTAATCAAGGCACTAACCAGGTGCTGGGCAAGTTCCTTGGATTTGGGGCTAAACTGGTGCTTCTAAGATGGAGGTGATCTGAATACACCAAGGTCTGCAGTTTAAAGTTCCTCAGGGATATAGGCTCACCCGAATCCTTCCTAGAATGTAATAATACTAAATATTAGATATTTCAGGGGAAAGATACTGGTGCATAGCTTTCCCTTTTTCACTGACTTACAGGCATGGCTTAGTGCCGGGTTAATGTTTGGACCTGAGGAGCTTAAAGGTCTTTTCCAACCCAAAGAAATCTATGATTCTGTGTGAGAAATGAGGTCTCCTGCCTGCAGGTCTCTGGGGGGTGGGGGCACAGCCAGTGCACACCACCAGGTCAGACTCACCATCCAGGAACAACCATCGTTGTGACACTGACATCTCTCCCAGTGCCAGCAAATGATCGTGCCAGCAGGGACAGGAGCCCAGATACCACTGATACCACTGCCAGGCGACCAAACTTCCTCAGGAGATGCAGGGGGCTCTCACAGGTGAGTGGTCTCAGCCCTGTTCCATGGGACAGAGTACCACCTCCTTCCTCAGCTGGGTCTTACAGAAGGGAAGGCTGCCCAGTTATTTAAACCCTCCCAGAATCTCAGTGGAAGGATTCCAGCAGCCCGCCAGGTGAGCAGGGTCCTGCAGCAGCTGTGGCCACAGAGGTGACCCCGCTGTTAGCAGGGACATGGTGCCACCTCGTGGCACGCGGCTCCGAGTGTCACACATCCCTGTCCTTGTGGGATGGACATCGTCCCAAATGAAGCATCACCTTGTGGGTGCTCCACCACCTCCCAGGGCTGCTGGTGCCCCTCAAAGTGGAGGCTGCACCGTGGGCTTGGTAAAGGCCACCAGTAAATGGGTGGTTGGGATGGATGGGTGGAGGAAAACAAGCAGAACAGCCAAAATTCTTGTCCTCTTCCCTAGTCCCAGTATTGTCTGTGGAGTGGGTATGACCCAAATCAGAGCCCTCACTTTTGGAGATGATTTCTGAAAGATTGTCTGTCCACTATGGGATTCATGATCCAAGGGGTCCTTCTCCCTTGCCCTGCTATTCCCCTCTAGATCTCTCCTTTTCCTTTTGGCTCCCACGTTCTGCCAGGAACCCCCTGCCCATCCTTCCCTGCTGAGCTGCAGAAGACCCCTCATCTGTACCAAAAATGAGTTTGGTCCCTTCCTGTGCTGACAGCATACACAAAACCATACTTATGAGAGTTCAGGTTTTGTTCATAGTGCTATAAAACAGGAAGAAAGATGGCTTCATTTATCTAGATAAAAATAAGAATATTAAAGACAATGCTGAGGTTTGGCAGTGTTATTAAATCATCATCAGCTGAAATACTTAAAGCATAGAGTCTTGGGTTTTGGTGAAACACTTTAATTCAGAACCAGTGCAATCAATAAGGAGCATTTGGGGTCTAACTTCCCTTGCTAATTGATTCCATCATGGTAGTGCCTAGGAAATTTGGGGCTCAGTAGTGCTGGACTGGGTTCTGTCATGCTGTTTGCAGTATGGACTCAACAAAAAGACAATTGTTATTCCAGGAAATCTGCCATGGAGGTCCCAAATCTTTTTCTGCTAGGTAAGACATTAGAGTTTGATCAGTGACCAGAAATCACCTGATAAGGGATTTATTTTCCCTCTACTATTAGAAAAGCTGTTGCAATGATTCCCACCCTTTGAGATAGCTTTTTCAGAGGTACCCTCTGTACCCATCCCACTGCCAGCCTGACTGCTCTCTGTGCCCTTTCCTTTGGGTTGGGGCATTCCCAAACAGCAAAGCAAATGGATCAATTCTGCTGATTTTTTGTTCCTCCTGTACACCCTCCTGAGTGCTCTAAAAAGGGGTTGGACACATAGTGGGTATCAGAATCAGTGGTAGATATGGTGGGGTTTACCTCTGAAACACCAAATATGAGATTTTCCCCAGAGCTGGAACTAGGAGTGCTTCATCTCTGAAGTTCAGCTGACAAACCCAAAGTCTTTTTTGGTATAACCCAAGGAGATGATATAACATTCTTTACAGGCATTTGTCACCAAAAATTAGCCATCAGAGGTGGCCCTTCCTAGTTTATTTGGTAATTTAGGAAGAGTATTTTAAACAAGAGGCTGCTCTACTGAAGAAGTAGAGCTCCTGCTGGTACAATGGAATCTGTGTAAATCCAGCAGCAGAACGGGGGCTGCCGATGAGCCCTCAGGCACTTAGCAAGGATTTTCCAAGGAGCCTAAGGGCTGATACACACTTGAAACTCAATGGGATTTAAGTACCTAAATGCAGTAGGCTGCTTGGAAAATCACAGCCTTTGAAGTTAAAGTAGGTACTGACAAAAAATAAAAGCTAAAATGCCTTAAAATAATAAATGTCAGACTAATGCCACCATGAAGGCAGGGGGTGCTCTGAGTGGCTCACCCAAAAAAAGGCAGTGGGAAGTGGCCACTGAAGGCAACCAAGATGCTCCATCAGCATTAAAAGCTCCATTCCTGGTGTCTCCTGCTCCATCAGGAATTGGAATAGGGTTTCTCCACATCATTTCCCTTCCTGATGGATGCCTCCTTGTGTGGGAATGATCCAGGACATTTCGCTGGGGACACACAATGTGTGAGGAAAAAATTAAAAATGCTTTTTTATTTTTTTTTTTGTGGAGAAGAATCTTAGGGCATTAAAAGTTGGAGAACTCATCTTCATTATTTCTCTTTAAAGTTAGTTATGAATTGAGAATGGCTCTGCTCATATTTCTCTTTTATTTGCTATCTCCCCAGGCTAAAGTGTTGTCTATTTATCTTACAGATTAGGTTACTTTTTATGGGGTTCCTGCTATTATATTTCACCTCTAACTTTGTTAGTTTGTGTTTGCTATTAAATTATGTTGAATAAAATGGGCGGCTGAAGGACATTTTTCAGCTCCATCCTGAAATGAGGCTCTTAATCCTGTTTCTGGGCCTGCCCCTGTAGCCCAGCCCACGGGGACAGCATCAGGTATGTGAGAAGGGCAGCAGGGGAGTGTTTGTATCAACCACGGGCTTTGCAGGGTGAAGCTGCAGGAGAATCGTGCCTGTAACGCCACTCGGTTCATGTACAGAGATTTTGGAGGCATCTCTTTAGAAGCGGGTTCTAATAATATTGACATCATCACAAGATAAGATCCAGGACTAGTTAAATCACAGCCTCACAACTCAGTGCTCCTTTGAGGATTAGAAGAAGTCGCTGAGCTGTCACTCTAAAGCTGATCATGGACTCGTTTAACTATGTCATCCCATAAGACAGCCCTTTCAATTATGTCAACCTGTCTGCTCTCCCTAGACTCTAATTTTAGAGCAGCAGTAGCTAATATTCTTGGAAAACTGATCCGCCTCCACAGATCTCTCCTCTCTGTCTGCTGCTGTTAACGGAGTATCCTGTGGGGAGATCGGACTGCTTTCCTTCCCCTCCTGTAATAAATCTAATAAAAATAGGTACCACTAGGTTCCTTTGTGTGTGGTCTCTTTAAGACACTTATCTGAGCTGTGTAATGGAGATGTCATGTCTCCTCCACGGAGGGATCTGGCAGCACCACAGGGTCATTGCAATAAAAATAAAATCCAGTTTTAAGAGCCTGGTACGAAATTATGAGCTGAAAAGCAGGACATTGGGATTGGAGTTTAGAGACCTGGAAAAGGCAAATGAGAGCTGGAGTCACCCAAATGTTAATGCCACAGCAGTGGCTCTGCAGCTGGAGCAACAAGCAGGATGTTGATGCAGGAGGATTGCAGGCAACAAGGTGGCCTCAGGGACACCAGGGACAGGGCACTCATCTGTGTTCTCTGGATGGTGTTGGGAGGAGTTTGGGGCACACAAGGCAGAGAGGAGGTGGATGGACCTGGGTGTCTTGGCCATGGGTATCTCTGTGCTGTGCTGTCATAACCCAGGGTGGTGGAAAGGGGACAGACCCTCCCATGAGAGACAGGATGGAAACACATTCCTGGCTCCCCATCCATGTTGTGCCTGTAGCTGCAGTGATGTTGGCCAGTTGTTCCCCTGCTGTCCCATGAATGTCCTCCTGAAAAACTCTGAAGAGTTTTATCCCCCCTTTAGGATGCAATGTGAGTCCTAAGGCAGAACACGCTGGTTTGATGGGGTGGACAGTGATGTTTAATGTCCCAATAAAAGGCAATCCCATGGACTGGAAGGAGAGGAAGGGAAAGACAAAGAGAAGAGCATGGGACATGGGGAAGGCAATAGGCCTCCTTCCACAAAAACTAGAAAGGAAGTAGATGGGATGGATGGGGTAAGAGGAGGCAGAGTCCATGCAGATGCAAGGGAGGGAGTTGATTGCCATCTATCCCACCCAGTGTCACCATTCTGGTGGCAAAGGGGCCAGGCCTTCCCTTGGTGGATTAGTAATACAAAACTAACACTCCACAGGCTGCCAGGGAATGGTGCCTCCCCCAGACTCCAGCAAGTTAGTTACACATAGCTTTCCTTTCACAAATCCACATTGGCTGCCCCTAATCAAATTCTGCCTCTCAAGCAATTTCCCTTGTTAATTCCTCCTGAATCAGCCCTAACCCACCTATCCCCTTTGTCGCTAAGCTAGCCAGCCTCTAATCACACACTGCACTGTGTGATCCTTTCCCAAGGAATACAGGGTTCGGCACTTTCCTCTGGTTCTCAGCAGCCTAACCTGTCAGGAGCAACCTTCTAAAAATATCACTAAAGACCTCAGCTAATTTCTAATCCTCATTTCTATTAAGACGGCTGCCTGTAGTATGTGGGTTTCCAGACTTGGGATTTACAGTCTTCCTTAAGAGCATCTAATCTGCACAGAGCCATTTCTGTTGTTATCCATAAGCAAACTCCTCCCTTCTCCACCATAAAACATGATCTCTTTGGCAGCAGCTCTCCAGTCTGCAGGGCACTCTCAGCCAGCCAGGGAAGGCACCAACCTCTTCCTCTCTGCTTGGCTCACCCCACTGTTTTTTGGCAAGCCTTCCTGGGGAGATCACGGGGGTCCCACTCCTCTCAAGCACTGGGTAGATGCTTTGTAGGGAAAAAAAAATCAGCCTTCAAGCTCAGCAGGACATGTGGGGTTTTTTTGCATCTCCCAAGTTTCTGAGTTGTGTAAATCACATAAGGAAGCTGATGCATAATAGAGCCAAGCTCTTGAACTACCTTGGATAACCTTTCTCTTACTATTTGTATTTTTTTGCTGTTTCCTCTTCCATTTTAAAATTCACCTGTCCCAAACTGCCAGAACCAAGCAAGTCAGAAGAACAAAAGGAATGGGGGAGAGTGCCATTCTCTGGCTGTGCCCTGCCCAGGGTGTCCCAGGGCAGGTTTTGGGTGTTCCCAGCACAGATGTGGCACAGCTGCCACAGAAGACCCCACACAACAAACTCCACAGTGGAGGAGGTGAAATCAGTTTACCCTTCACATATCAAACACCTGTGGCAGAATCCAGTGCTCTGTCAGCACAGCTGTTCTGTGGAGTAAGGGTTTATGTGAGGAGATTTGGTGATTTTATGGGTTCAGGAGAGAAAATTAACTGAGTAGTGGGCAGAGTGCCTGACTGATGACATGGTATCATTTAATCCAGCAGGACTGTGCTGTTGGGAAGTGCTCCAAGGGGGCCGGCTCTAAGCTGGCACCCACAGCACGAGTCACATGAGGGCCACGGTGGTGGTGACGTGGAAGGTGGAGCAGTGGGAGTGGCACACGCCATTCCTGGAGCTCAGCAGCACAAAGTGGCCTGTGCAGGCTGTCAGCACACGCAACCCCAAAGCTCCCCTTTGACCTCATGACTCCACTCTGCATCTGAGTCATGCACCACAGCAGAGTCAGGTGCTTTCCGGGGAGAGCAGGGACAGAACAATGCTTTGTCATCTGTCAGTCCTGTAGCAAATGTCATGAAATCAACAGCCCTCCTCTGCTCTGTATGAAGCCAGCACTGTCACACACCTCCAAAGATGAACATTTCTAAAATACACCTTGATCTCAAGGTGCTTTGTCAAAGTGAGACAAGCATTTAAAAACAGACCAGCTGGGAAAGTTTCTGGCCAAATTGTGCAAACCCACAGCTGCAGCTGAGGCCTGTCCATCCAAACCAGTTAGCACAGTCCACTCAAACCTGCTGCAGGCCACTGCAGCTTGCCCACCCTGGCCAGTTCAGCCCATACTGAACTCCTGCAGCAGGCCTTGAGCACCAGCCTGCTGTGAGGAGAGCACCCTCTCTCACCAAGCTCTCTGGATTTATCCTGAAGTTTGGAAGTAACACAATTTAAGCATCACAGTCCCACAAGAGGGATGGGGCAGCAGCTGAAGCCACAATGAAAAACTGAAATAAGAATGGCCGTGGCAAAAGGCTGAGGCACTCCAGTGATCTCAGTCAGACATGGGATTTACTGTGCTGATGCCTTGGGAGGGCTGACCTGAAACAGAGACTGCACAGAGACAGTGAATAAAGCAGGTATTTATTGAAAGGTCTCCAGGATACACCCTGGGCAGGACAGGGCCTGACCAGGACTACAGCCAAGGTGGACTGAGAATGGTCACAAAATGGTTGACTGGTCACAACATCTTACATATTTATAAGTTTGGGTCCATTTCCATATTGGGGTTTAATTATCCTATTACAGCTTCAGGTTGTGCGGTCTCATCCTTCTTGTTCCTCCCTTCAGTCCAATGTTGTTTGTACTTTTGGGCCTGAAAGTTGTCCTTGGTCTCCAGCAGGAAAAGGATTTGTTTTGTGTCCCTGCTGTGTGCAGAGCCGAGTGACACTGACTGTGAGCTCAGAGCTGCACCCCTGGGCAGCACAGAACCTGAAAAGCACGAAACCTAAAATTTAAGGCATCAGTGTCATTCCCCCATGTGTCCCACGGCCATACCAGCCCTGCACTCCCATCCCTTTGGGTGCCTGCTGGGAATTCCCAGCAGCGGGAGTGCTTGTGCGGTATGGACGCTGGAGAGCCCTTGCCTTCATTCCCAACGCCTGTCATACCCTGAGCTCACGTCCATGCCCGTGCCCTGTTGCCCCCAGACTTTTCTCACCCCAGCGCCCACGTTCACCCTCGCCCCAATTCCCACCCTCAGCCTCCTTCCCGCCCTCATCACCAGGCCCCGCCCCCGGCCGTGACTCAGCCGCCCCCCGAGCTCCCATTGGCCGCTGGCCGCGCACGCGCGACAGGCCCCGGGGGCGACGGGGACGCGCCATTGGCTCTGGCGGCCGTGACGTCACGGCTGGCGGGAGCGTGACTCAGCAGGTGTGGTGTGTGCGCTGAGTCAGCACCGGCACCGCTATAAACCCGCGCCGGCCGCGCCTGTCCCTGTTCCGGGTCTGTGTCCCTGCTGTGCTATGGAGCTCCCGTGGTTGGGCGAGCACTGCTCCGAGCGCTCCTGCAAACAGCTCGGTAAGTGCGGGCTGCTCACGGGGGGTACCGGTGTCCCGGGGGGCCGGTTCTGTCCCTCCAGGCCTGCTGGGGGTGGTGGCAGACAGCAGTGCTGCTGTAGTCCCCCCTCGGTGGGTCTAGGGAAAGAGTGATAGGTGTTGTTCCTGTACCTGTTAAATTGTTAAGGGGTGGCTTTTCAAGAATAGAATTATTTTTGAAACTGGGCTTTGTGTTTGTACTTCAGCTGTTAGCTCTTGACTGGTTTCTCACTAAGGTTTCTGTGTTTGAGGAGCTCCTGAGGTGCTTATGGCTTGTGTTTGTCTTACACTGCAGAGAAAAAGAGGAAAACTTATCTGTCTTGCTCTTTTAATTCTAATATTTGTGAAGAATGATCTAATCTCTACAGAGATAATTGGATTGTGACTCGACAAAATCTGTTTTAGAATTTATTTGTAGTCTTTTGTGAGTACCCTTAGAGTTGTTAGCTTTGAGCCATAAAAATGTTTTCTTTTTTATTCTTCTCCTAGATTTCCTTCCTCTGAAATGCAATGCGTGTGGGGAAGTCTTCTGCAAAGATCACATCCGTTACGAGGACCACAAGTGCAGCTCTGCCTACAAGAAAGTGAGTTCTGTGTGATGTGACTCATAATTCACCCTGCAGAATTGCAAAGTCATTTATAAAGGCTGCTCTGAAACTTCACCTGTTTCAATAAAAGGGGATGGAAGAACTTCAAGATGCAAGTTAATGATGCATCTGGATTTCAAATCTATAGAAACATGATATTTCAGAGGTCAGAACTGCTAGATTCTAGGGGTTTTTTACTAACAGTGCATCTTCCCAGAGAGGAGTGCTTTATATTCCAAGTAATGTATTGTGGTCTAAAATTTTCTGCAGTCTAAGTCCTGTAAATTGAAGAACAACAAACATGAAACTACAGAAGAAATAAATAGAACAAGTGGGTCTAAACTTTGATCTCTTGGCATGTACTTGGGCTTTGAAGTATTTAAAGGCTGTAATTCCAGAAAAGCCAAAAGGGTATTTAAAGTCAGCTTACCAAATACATTGCTACAAATTGGTTTGGCAGAGCATGTCTGTGTGGTTTTTGGAGGGTGATTTGCAGTTACTGTGGTAAAGTGTATCTTTAAAAGCATTAGCAAATGGGAACATGAAATATTTAGGAATATACTCCTATTATCTATGGGTAAGAGAAGGTGAAGGACACAAAAAAAGGCTTGGACTTGATTATCTTAAGGTCTATTTCAATCTAAACAGTTCTTTAACTCTGTGATGCTGATCTGTCTTGTGTCTTCTCAGAATGT
The DNA here is from genome assembly GCF_965231275.1 of Zosterops lateralis. Classification (NCBI taxonomy): domain Eukaryota; kingdom Metazoa; phylum Chordata; class Aves; order Passeriformes; family Zosteropidae; genus Zosterops; species Zosterops lateralis. Next base: position 4,069,178 of record NC_139775.1, read on the forward strand.
GCAGGTCCCAGTGTGTCCCCTCTGTAACACACCTATCCCAGTGCAGAAGGGAGAAATCCCAGATATTGTGGTTGGAGCCCACATAGATAAGGACTGCAAATACAATCCAGCACAGCAAAAACAGAAGGTAAGAAAACTGCTGTTGGAGTCTAAGCTGCCTTCCTAAGGCTAGTCAAGTTGGGCCTTCTGACATCATACTGTAGAAACTTACTCTGTTTCATCTTGGCTCTAAGGCTGCTTGAACATTTGTGCTTCAGCTTGGTCATGGCTCACAGAAAGCAAACATTGCCAACTTCCTGTCCTCTCTTACTCAGATCTTCACAAACAAATGCTTGAAGCCAGGCTGCAAAAGGAAAGAGATGATGAAGGTGGTTTGTGAACAGTGTGGTGGCAGCTTCTGCATAAAACATCGGCATCCTCTGGATCACGACTGCAAAGGGAGCAGCCGGCCCATCTCCAAGGCAGGGTGAGCTGAACTCTGAGATACTTAGCTCCAGATGGGATCTCAGGCTTGGTGGGGAGCTTGGGCTGACAGGGAATACTGGAAACTATTTGTCATGTCAGTAAAACAGCTATGACTTCCTCTTGCAACTCAGGCTGAATTTCTGAAATGTCAGCCTTAATTTCTGAGCCAAGAATAAAAGCTTGTCAAATGCTTTCCTGAATTTTCAAGCTTACCTGTGGCAGTCTCTCCTAACCGAGAACAGGCACTGGCCAACTCAAGCACCCTTTGGGGTTTGGGTACACATACTAGAATCCTAAAGCTCTGTCCAGCACCATGAAGTAACCAAGAATAATCATTACCCTGACAAGCCAAGTTTGAACTTAATCTAAAAAAATCTGTCTCTTGCAGGGAGACATACCTTGACTGTTCTGTGCAGTAGAACTGTGAGATTTGTGTGGCAGATGCAGGTGATGAAACTGGATGGAAGAGAGAAAATGCAGAGTGCATGGGTGCTGAGCCTGGTTGTGTTTGTTTGTAGATATGCAGCTCTGATGAGAGCATCCCAGCCCACCTTCAAGTCCCCGGAAGCAATTGGAGTGCCATCTAATGGGAATCGTCAGCACAACAGGTATCAGCTGCACAAGGAGAAAAGACAAACTGAGACAGTCTCAGTTTGGAGTGTGGACACTCCATGGTGTCCACATGGAGTAGCAGTGCCCCTGTCACACCCCTCACTGCTCTAGTTGGTAGCTGACCTGTAAATGGTGTTGGGAGTGCAGCAGAGGGGCTCTGACAGCACAGATAAATTCCTTTTCTATAATGTAGTGATTAAAGTGGCCCCATAGACAAGAGCACTGAGACATCAAATTGTATCTGCAGGTTGGTCTCCCACCTGCTCAGTGAGAGGTTTGGCCAGGTTCTGGAAAAATGGTGTGTCATCAGAGGGAGGAAAGCACAGCAAGCACCTGAGTTAAAATAAATGGCCCAAGCTCTTCCCTGGCATGTTGTAGCTCCATGTGACTGAAAATTCCAGTTGTGTAGTCCTTACAGTGCATTCTTTTGTCTTTCAGGTGCAGATAGTAGAGGCTCTTCACATCTGGATCAAAGCTTTATTTTAAAGTTAATATTTTCTCTCTTTAAATTTCTATGCAATTAACTTATTTTTGTATCATAATTTTGTATGCATTTAATAAACTGATACCCTTTCCAAGCCAACGTTATTTGTTCCTATTTTTGGAATAAGAACTTTAATACTATGAAAAAAAATTTGACATAGGAGGTGAGATGATGATGGTAGGTAGAAGGTTGCAGTTGGTATGAAATACAGCTGGATGTGCTTAGGTCATGCCAAGTCTGAACTAGGAATCTCCCAAAATGAAAATCTGAAATACAAGCCACTGTCTATTATGTCTCAATCCTTTTGGAAGTGTTCTGGCTCTGCATTATAAACAACATAATGTGAAGCTTCCTCTTGATTTCTGAATGTCATTGGAAGACTTTTATTTATAAAGCCATACCACCTTTTTTACAGGTCCTGTCTGAAGGCTAATGTTCAGATATAATTCTTCATCATTTATTGTCCCTTAAACAGAAATCTAGATTTGGAGGAATATATTTTGCCATTTCAGGGAGAAAAAGGAGCCAGAGAAAGTAGCATTAGCCATGTCTTGTGCAATAAGGCCAAAATAAAGCGTTGTTTAGGGAGGCTGCTCTTGCCGTCTTCCTGAAAAGCTTAAACAAGTGAAGTCACAGCAGATAATGCTCCATCTATTATCCTGATCAGCTCTCTTGGCTCTTTAAAACTGCATGAGTATCCAGCTGCTTAGCTCGAGGCCTGAAATATTATAGGTTGATGAAATGGAAATGTGCTGTTAATGAACAATGCTAATTCCCCAGATGGGATCTAAGTAGCCCTCTCATCCAGCTAATTGTGAGAAAAATGCCAAGGCTTTCTGATGGTGTCAGGGGGTCAAGACCTCAATTTCACGTGTCACTGGAGCCATTTCTCTGCATGCTGAGGCTTCTGGGCTGCAGTGGTGGCTTAGGACTAACTGGAGAGTAATTGCAACCCCTTCAGTCCCCTGCAATGCTGCTGAGCTGGGAGGAGAAGCACTTTGCAGAGCAGAGGATGCTGAGTTCCCTGGCCTGGGAAAAATGCTCTTTGCTGATGCTGTAAGAGATGGGAGCATAAGTGCAGTTTGTGCATGTGCTTTGTACAACCTTGGGGCTGCTGCAGGTGTGCAAAGACTTGTGTCTCTTCTCTTTGAGCAGTTTAATCCTTGGACTGGGAATGCTGTGGGAGGAGGAAATGTGGATTTATGGTCCTTCTCAGGGACAGCATGTGAACAATCAACACCTTGAGTCATAGACAGATGTAATTTCTGTCCGGCACAGAACAAGTATCTGTGCTATCCTATATTAATGTTTGGCCCAGTATGATTTCTCATCCCGGAGAACTTTGTGGAGAAGATCACAGCTCGTTGGCCAAACTGAACAGGTAATATCGGTATGAGTTACACTGATCACTCCACATGATGTAATTTTTTGCAATCATACAGCCACGATCGCGATTTGACGGTGTCTGTAATACTGTGTTTAACCACAGGATGTCACAACAGGATATGCAATAACACAATCCTTATTTTAGGAAGTCTAAACATAGAGAACATTCTTTGCCTATCCACATTGGAGAAAAAGCTTAAATTACAACTGTAGTTTTAGGTTTTTATTCTCTGCGTGCCACCACTCTACTCAGCCCTGGCACACTGCTATATTTTATATACATTTTATATTTTTTGTGTATAATTTCTAGCTGGCCACTCATTCCTAAATGGTGCCATACACCCCACCGGTGCTTTGGGAAGGGGATTCGAGGTTCTGACCATGGTGCGAGGACACGGATCATGGGAGAGAGGCTCTTCCAGCCTACAGTGATGGCTGGGGGGCAGGAGGGCACGTCGGTGTGGAAGAGGAGGGAAGCAGAGGTTGCCCCTTCCCATCAGTACCTGAAATTGTACAGAGACTTGTTTGCCAGCAGCATCTGCCCCCCCATCCAGCATCTCAGCTGCTGCTGGGATCCAAGCAAAGGCAAACAACAACACTGTCTCAGGTTGTCCTGAAAACAAATGTGCCATCTACGTGTCTGTATGTGGTAAAAATTCTGGCCCTTAAATTACCAAGGGGACTTGGAAAAGCTTATGCATAGGGTATTTATAGAAAATGAAAACATGGAAACCAATTTGCTTCCTGGAAATTGTCCTCAGAGGTGTTTTCTCATCCTGTCAAACCACACCCTTGGCCTCTTCCCACGCCTTCCGTGAGCCCCCATCGGGACACGGGTAATGCTGTCTCAGACTCCAGGATCTTTTAGGATCTGAAGCCTTCAGGATGCGCGGGCTCACAGGGATCAGAGCCGTTCTCCAGAGAGCCACAGCTCAGTGTGTCCGCAGCGCCGGGCTGCCTTCCTTCCGCCGGCCGTCCTGCAGGGCGGGGAGGGACCTGCCAGGCCCGGGGATCCCTGCTAGGATGCGGGTGGATTCCTGGGGGTTCCTGCCAGCCCCGGGGGTTCAGGCGGGGCCCGGGTGTGTCCCTGAGGCGGACCCCAGCCAGCCCCGGGGGTGTCCCTGCGGCGGATCCCGGCGAGGCCCGGCCCCATTCCGGGACTGTCCCAGGCAAAGGGGCGGGGCTCGGCGCGGAGAGGTGACGTCACCCGCGCCGCCAGAAGCCGGCGCAGCGCTCCGCCGCACACGTGTTCCCGGCGGGCGCTTTAACTCCGTGCGGGACTTCTATTGGTCACCGGGTTGATTGACAGATCAGGAGCCAACCAGATGCTGCCGTTCTCCCCGTGTAGCCAATGAGAGGCAGGGGGCGGGCGGCGGCGCCAAGCGTGGGGCTCAGTTGAAAGTGCCGGGGCGGCGGCTGCAGGAGGTGCGTGTGCGGCCGGGCGGGGGGCGCAGCCCTGGGTTCCCCCGGGGTGGCCGCGGCTCCTCCGGGGTCCCCCTGCCCGCCCGGAGCTGCGGGAGAGGAGGGGAGGCCCGGCCCGGCCCGGCCTGGCCACATGCGCGGCGGTGGCTGAGGGGGCTGCGGCGATCCCGGGGATCTGTGCTGGGATGGGAACCGGGGGTTGTGTTGGGATGCGGAGCCGGGGCCGTGTGTCGGGAGGTGAATCCAGGCTGGGAACGGAGCCGGGGTGCCCTGCAGGGGGCCGGGAGCAGGAGCTGTGGGAATGCCCCCCCGGGCAGGGCACGGTTGTGCCTCACACGTGCCGGGCCCGGCCCCGTGTCACGGAGGGGCCAAACCCTCCTTTGGCAGCTCCTGCTGTGCTGGGAACCTCCCGACTGGGTCTGGGGCTGTTTGGGATTTCAGTGTGTGTTTCAAGGCAAATGTGATTGAGCCAACATTTGCCTGTGTAGTGAAAGTGACACTGAAAGTGACAGTGTTGGGATAACTGGGGAAAGCCGCTTAAATCAGGTGTTCTGGCAAAGAAATAACACGGAGTTACAACTAGAGCTGTTCTCAGAACCAGTTGCAGTGTTGTCTGCAACTCCTGTTCACCTTCACCCTTACGTCAGTCTAAAATGAAAGATAAAGCTAATGAGACAATTCTTCAAGGATAGTTTTACCACGTTAACCTGTATGAAAACAGAAACTTGCAGTTTACCCAGAACTAGTGGTTTAAAGCGGTTTAGTAATCAAATAGCTTTAGTTTTTGCTTGTGAGTACACACATATGCACATTAATGACATGACTAGCAGTTATGTGAATGTGTTTTGAGATGATGGTGTTATTTGAGGCAGACAGTTGATCAAACAGTTCAGTGTGATGTGCTCTAACCTGCAGAAAGCACAGCCTAAATTATGGGAAATTCTTTTCAGGAGGGTCACAGAGGCATTTTCCACTACAGGCCCTCAGAGCACAAAAGGTTTGGAGATTCCTACAGGAGACTGAGTTTTGAGTTTTACAGTACCTTGACTATAATGTATTCCTAAAGGAAACATGAAAATTCTCCAAAATGAATCAAATTTCAGTGCAGACACACATTTCATAGTTAGGTAGTCATAAATAATTGCCATGCCAGTGTAATTAAAGTACAGCTGTCTGTATATGAGACTGACATTTGAACTGCAGTTTGGTGGTTTCTGTTACAGAACAGCATTTCTGTAGAATGCCGAAAATGATTGTGGAAAAAAAAGAAAAGAAGGCAGAAAAAAGAAAAAAGCTGAAGCAACATGTGGCCCAAAAGGATGAGCTGGAATTGGAAACTAAACCAAAGAAGAAGAAGCAAAAGCTGCAGGTTTGGCTCTTTAATTCAATCTAGAATGGATTTGTTGTTGCTGCAGGTTCACGGGTGGGATTCAGTAGCAGTGATTCCTTGGATGCAATATACCTAGTGAGAAAGCTAAAAGGAAAAGATAAATTAAGGCAAATCTGGGTCAGAGAGGTGATTGTGTTTGTTTTGGATGTTTCTGTGAAAACCAGAGAAGGGATGTGGGTGAGAGGTGAACCAAGTGAGGAGCTGTCATATGGCAATCCCAGCAGAGCTTCAGTCTTCATGTGATCCTCAGTGCCTGGGAAAACATGAAAGATGTTTTCTTGGAAATTCTCCTGGTTTTAGGACAGAATGTCAAGTGGCCAGAAGGTGTCAGCAGTCTCTTTGTATTCCTGAACGTTTTATGAATTATTTTATGAGAATAAAATAGTATCATTATGTTACTTAAGTGGGAACTTGAAGTTGGAAGGTTTTTGGTTTTGGGGTTTTTTTTGTGATGGAAATTATGCATAGTTCAAGGACAGTTTAGTTCTGATGTTCTTAGCGGTTCCTGTGGAATGAGGATCAAAGAACTGTAAAGCAAATTAAGAAGTAGAGAGGGAAAGCAGGTTTTTTCCCTCAGGAATTCCTGAGGATCACCTCAAGAAGCCAAGTTCTTAATTCTCTTATGTTTCCTGGGCTAACATAAAATACATGTGAAAGCTGCTTGTCATTTCCTTTATCATGACATGTGCAGCTCACTGGAGCTCATATAACTAAAAATTTGTACTTATTTTGTTATTAGACTTTATTTAGGCTTATTGGCAAGAACAGATTTGAAGAACTTTTGCATTCATAAGTGTCTCTAGGTATTGCATTTAGAGTTTGGGAAGCTTTATATGAAAAAACCAATTTATTGGCAAAAGCTGTTCAGAGGTCTGTACATTTGTGTAGTTTTGAACTCAGCAGAAATGTTCCTAAGTAAGAAAAGACTGCACCTTTGTTAAAACAAAATTAGGAAATTTTGTCTTTATAGCTTCATAATAGGGAATGTTTCTCTTTTCCTTTGTATTATAGACTGTGGATTTGCTGTGCTATAATTAAATTTGAGTGAAAATAATTTTCCAGGGCAAAACAGTGTGAATTTTATTGCCTGTGACAGTCTGTAATTTCATGTAAAACTGCCAAACAGTCGAGGTGGGCTTCAAGCTCCTGGCAAGGGAGGCCTTTTTGGACCATCTGATGTCCAGTGTTCAGTTCTTGGAACACACAAGTGAGTTTTGTGGGCTGTGCAGACTGTGGGACTGTGAAAGAAAGAGCAAAGAGTAATGGGAAGAAGAATCCTTAATACTGTTAGGGAGCACCACTGAGTACAACAGTTCTTGGAATCATAAAAGCTGGTGCCAGTGGGTGGCTCGTGCATGTATATATTGAGTTTAGGGAATGCCATAAAAGGTCTATGACAAGCCATTTCTTGGCATCAGCTTTATAAACTGTAACTGTTCAGAGCAGGAAAGTCGAAGACCACTAAATAGACCACTTTTTTTTTTTTTTTTTTTTTTTTTTTTTTTTTTAATGACTGTTGAGAATGAAAAACGTGAGGCAGATCTTAAACAATTTTACTTCAGAAGTGGTTAAAGAAAGTTAATTGCTTGGCAGTTTGATTGTTACTCAGTGTAAGTGCTCCCAGCTTTGTGTGAAGTGCTTGGTTAAGGCACACTGGCATTTGTGCTTTAAAGTGCTTTTGGTCATCAAACCTTATCAGCATGGAAAGTGTAATAGAGGTAAAACTGCTCTGTGTGAACAGGAGGGGCTCTGGGGCTCTGCTCAGTCAGTGTGAATGGTTCCAAGTAAGAAATCCGGAACAAAAGTTAGGTAACTACTAAGAGGGTTTATTCTGCACCTTTACTTCTTTTAATTTGATTTCTGTTACTTTAAAATAAGCTGGAATTTTGCTAGATCTACAGGAATTCCTGAATCATGGTGCCTGGATTCTGATGAATTGGCTGTGATTAGCTTTTAATGCAGTTACTGAATTAAAGGAAACTCTTCCTGGCATTCTTAAAGCAAGGTTGGGTAAGCTCCAGTTTTTCCTAAGGAGTCTCATGTGTGGTAGAAGTAAAAGTTTTTGGTGGGGCAGAGGTTTCACTGGTTCATTAAGTCACATTCCTGTGATTTACTTTTTTTTTTCCCTTTTGGTTCTAGTACAGTAAATTTAATCTCCAAAGTGGAAAATACAAATGTCTAATTGATTTTTTTATAGAGCTGGAGGCAAGTTGAAGTGTGTTTTCAGTGACTGGATTTAGTGTACACTGATCATTCCTTCAAGAAATTTATTTCAAAAATTCTTACCAGCCTTAGACTAAGGCATTTTCTTTGGAACAGCTTGACCTTTCACAGTAATCTTGATGTTTTATTGATTTTCATCTACTCAATTTCTTCTGTTTACACTAAATAGCAATAAGCAATTCAAGACCAATATGAATGTTTTCATGAGTGATCTTAGAACCACACAGCTCTAAATGAGACATCTCCAGTGAAGCCGAGTTTTAAAGTTTAATTAAGTTTTAAAACTTAATTCGGTCTTGGGGTTTTTCTGACTGATTCTTCTAATGTTACTGTTCTATTTACCTACTTGAAATAATCACACATGTTAAAGAGATTTTATTTTAATCACTAGACATTAGTTATACACTTTTTTATAATGACTTTTGTAGTTTGCTAACATACTTATATGTTGAACTATCAGAATGTTTAAATTTTTCCTTTCAAACTGCAGCATAGGTATGAAGAAAAGAGATTTAACATGTGACATCTAGAAGCTGACTATTGGCTTCTTAGGTAACAACTGCCTCATGGATCTTTTCTGACAAGTTAGTTTTGTTTCATTTCTCTGACAAAAAAAATATTTGCAGTATCGTTAAGGTGTCATCTTGAAATAACAGAACCCTTTGAAGTGTTTCTTTGCAATTAACCCTGTTTTGCTTCTGATTGTGGATTTCTCCAGCCTTCAAACCTTCAGCTGCCTCAATGCCACAAGGCTCACAGGAGCAGCAGCCCTGACAGTTGCAGCTCTGTAGGTAGGGAACAACATGTGGTTGTTTGTTTCCCAGGGCTATTCCAGTTCTGCCCAGAATTACCTTACTGTGTCAAAGGATCTTGTCATTTACGGGCAGATCTCGTTGCTGCAGAGCCCTTTGCAGAGCTGCTGCCTTTCTGCAGAACAGTAGGAAATTCTTTCAGAACAGAACATCTATTAGGCAAGACTCAAAATTCGTAATCCATAGAAAACAATATTAGTTTCCTGTTCCTTCCCAATTTAGTCTAGTGAACATTGTAACTTAAGGAAAATGGCAATGACTAAGGGACGATCAATCTTGATAAATGAAATCTCCTTGTTCATGGTTGGAGGGTACTTTAGGTAATGCTCATACAGCCAGTGGGTGTTTCCTTGTACTCCCTTGTTATCTCCAGCATTGCAAGTGGTTGGAGGAGGAGCAGTCAACATTTTCCTCAGATAAAGGCAGGATCAGTGGGAAAGGAATTTAATTTCTGAGATTCCATACAGATACCACAAACAATGGCAAATAAACAAGTAGCTCATGGTGTTTCTTTCATCAGAGTGTGCAGGTGCCCAAACAGTAAGATTTGTTTACTGAATGGAAAATGGCAAAAATTTTAAAGAAAGGGTTTTTCTGTTTGGCTTTTTTTGGAGGTTATTATAAAGAGCAATATAGAATTGTTTAGCTGCAAAACACACCACAAAAAAAAAAATCTTTTAAATCATTGTTTGGTTGTAGCAGTGGAAACCCCCATAGATTTATGTTCAAGCTGTGGACATAAATATTTTGGGCATGAGCTTGGTGGAATAACTGGAACTGCTACTTTGATATGATCTCTAATGCTGCTTGTAATCAGGTAACTGGGGTAGTAATTTGAATGTTTAATGAATGCAAACCAGACATTGGTGCAAACTGATCCAGCAGATACTGTAAAGCTGTCATCAGACAGTGTATTTATTTGTCTGACAACCCACTAATTCATCCCAAAGCCTGTTCTTGAAATAATGACTTGTGGATGGTTTGCAAACAAACTCAGTAATCCTTTATTGTTCCCTTAATTTATTTTTCTAATTAATGGGAAGCTTATCTTGTAGCCATCAAAATAACTTGGTTTATATTTTCCCATCCTAAAAAAATGCCATGAAGTTAACAACTTAGTGTGATGTTGCAGGATTTTCTTCTGATTACCGGGCTACCAATATTAACTGTATTTCATGTACATAAAAAGTGTGTTTTGGAAACTGTTTGCATTGCAATTCCACTGTCCAGGCTTCCTGCACTTGTGTGGTTTTGCTGTACTTTTTTAATCCTCTGTTGTAAGCATTAGCCTTATCTGAGGTTATTAGTTTTTGTTCAAGGGTTATGTAAAAATCTTACAGAAAAAAGAAGAAAGAAATAAATACGAAAAAGTTAATTTTATTTAGCATAACATCCTAAAATAAGAATCTTGTCTCATACTGGAGTATTTTTTTGGAACAATTTTAAAGTATCTTTAACGTGCAAATAGAGTTCTGTCCATGTTATGAAGAGAAGATGACATAATCTTTCATCTTCCCCCACCCCTCCATCTCCCCCTGTGCCTTGATGGAAAGATACATCAGCAGAAAGCAGTTTCCCAGTGATAAAGTGGAGGTGGGAGCTATTTCTCAAAATGGCCAAGTTAAATGTCAGGATGGATAATGTTGTCCTGGGTTTTGTCAGTCTGTAATTAAAATGTTTGGCCTATTTCTCTTTGCTTTGGGTTACCTTTCAGTTGAATGTTTATTCTTGGGTTATTTGTTTGGGGTTTTTTTCCTTGCACAAAGAGACAAGTTTGCTGTCCCATTGGCTCTTAGTGCCTCTCTGTATGGTGGCCTGCTGATAGTTATAGGAAATAATTACAAAGCTCTAAATCCTTGTGGCAGTTATGGCTTACTGTGTGACATCTTGCTTGGTTTATCTGCTTTCTTATCTATGCAATACTTCTCAAATTAGGAAATTTAAAAAAAACAACCAACCACAAAACAACAAACTTTGAGGGCAGCTGGTTATGGGACTGAAACATTTGTTTCCTGCTAACACTTCTCCATCAGAATATTGATAGAGTTGCTTCAAATTATTTTATTAAATTAACCATACATTTATTTATTTAAAAAGGGGGGGTGAATTTAATTGTGACACCCATTTAGTGTTTATAGAGCATAGTAGGCCTTGTGTAAACAGACATGTCCAAGAAGGTACAGAATTGTGTGTGAAATATGGATATGCATAGATTAGGCTGAATAATTTTACATTCCTTTGAAAATTATTTTTGTAATGGTACGAATAGATTTCCCAGGAAAGAGTATTCACAGCTGGGAAAACAGTTGCTACTTTGAAGATGGTTTTCCCAGGCGAAGGGCTCACGTCCCCAACTGTGTTTGGTATAAACAATATGTGGTGCATTTCTTACTTGTGTTTAAAGGAATTGTGCATTCTTCATTACATACTAGCCAACGAGAGTTTCATGCTAATTCTGGGTATTTGCCTTAATCTGTATCCATTCAAAGTTAATTCCCTACTTTTATTAATAAAGCCAGGGTATTAAATGGATGGGGAATTTGGTGGTAAAACACAACTGTCCCTTCTTTGCTGTTAATAGGGGAAATTCCTCCTTCTCTTTTTGGAGCACGTACTTGTTGTTTCCTCTCAGCCCTCATTCTCTGCTTGCTGGTGAGACCTTCCTTGATGGCTTTTGTTGGATTTCCAGTATAAATCCTTGCTTTCCTGCCTTAACTGCAAATATCTTAACAAAATTGAAATTCACAACAGGATTCCCATTTGTGGGTTGAATTTGTTGAGCGTTCAGTTGTTGAAGGAGCAAAGGCGAGATCTGCTTGACTGTGTCACCCAGCTCCAGTGAAAACACTGTTTTCTGCCCTTTTTCACTGATTATTTTATTCTGGTTTGGTATTGATGATTTCTAACTCCTCATAGAGAGAGGCATCATCAATGAAAATTGCTGGAAAAGGCCCAAATTGTTGAATACAGAAAACTTGGCACAAAACCTCAAAATTTGTGTAACTTCAGTTAAAAAGAGTCCTGTTAGCGTGTTTGAATTTGCAAAATGCATTCACTTGGCAAGAAATTAACTTGTAAGCTTGACAGGATGTTTGCTGCATTCTGATACAGGATAAAGAGCAGAGAAATGGGCATTCAAAGGCAATTATTCTTGACAGAGCTTGAAACTTGGAAGTGTGTATAGCATAATATATTAATGCAGGCCTGATTCATGTGGATTTGTTGCTTCCTCTTTATTGCTCTTACTACTGTTTTGTTAATGTTAATTGGTTCAAAAAACCTAAAATGGCACAGATTTGGATATTTAAATTATGCTTCTTCTGAAAAGCAGCTCTGTCCTTGATGAGATGCTGCTGCTTGTTTATACAATGTGGGAGTCTGGTATAATGATTTTTATAAAATATGACTTTTTGTGTGTTGAGGAAATAGATGCAAAAATTAAAAAAAAAACCCCACTGTTTTGGCACAGATAAAAGGGGGGTGATGGCTGCTTGTGTAGTATGAATGAGAAATGAGAAGTTTCCTCATTCAAAATGCCTTTTGTGTTTAGATGCAATATTGTGAACCACATGAAAGATCAGTGTATATTTATGTATGTTAATAAATTACAGCATAGATAAAATGGCTCTTGGGTATTAGATCAAAGCCACACAGATTAATAAATACTTGGGAAGTGCTTGTCTGTTACATCCAACAAGTAATTAGAACAGAAAATTAATCTTTTGACTTTTAGAACCTGCCTGAAATATCGAGGGTACAAGCATGAAGGTATTTGACAGGGGAACCAGACTCTGTCTTTGAATGCATTTACCTATTTCTAATTGAATCCCACAGGAGTTCTGTAGGACATCAAACGGAAGATCATCAACCAGTGTTTTATTAAATTTCTCAGCATTATCTTAATAATTTGCATCTGTAAACCAGACTATTGCAAGCAGCATATACATAAGGGCAGACAGCTCTTCCTACCATCTCAGAGTTCAAAAGATGTCAAAGCTGTTCAGAGGATGTACTGGGGCTTAGGGCTGCATTGCTTAAAAAGGAGCAGAGTGGTTATGGGAAGAGAAGAGAAAATCTAAAGTGTCTGTGGAAAATACATGCTTTAGTAGCTGTCATTCCATCCTACCTTTATACTATGGACTGAATCCTAAAAGGATGCTTTTCATCCTTACCCACTCATAAAATAACTAATTGGTTACAGAACTGTTGTACTGAACTGTACTACAGAGATCATTAAAATTGGTCATGGGCTTTTTGTGAACTTAGGAGCCTTCATGCACCTCACTGGCTGATTCTTTTTTCAAATTTTTTCAAATTACCTTTGGAATAGAGAAGCTTTTCCTATTTTATTACAAAAGCCCCATCTTTCGTGGCTTTCAAGCTTGTACTCCAAAGATATCTTTTAATCAACTTCTAGAGTTGGGTTCTTTTAAATTGTAAAATTTACCATCCTTTGCTTGAACAATGGTTTTCTTTACATTTGTCTAGGTTAAGTCATGATCTAGTTTGAGCTTAGAATAGGAGCAGCCAGTTGTTCTGATCTGGTAGCTTTTGGAATAAAATCTCTGGTCAAGATCCAGAAAGTGTCACTCAGTGAGAGTCAAGAAGAGCAGGGGACAGGGCAGTTTTCCATGGGTCCTCACAGACCCTTGTTTTGGGCTGAGGATGCTCTCGGGCTCTGTGTGATCCCATCTGGGCTCCAGCAGCACCTCTGCCAGCAAGGCTGGGCTTCTGCTCCCACAGCGCTCTGACAGTGTCACCCATCATCAGGCAGCTTTAATTAGCATAAGAAAATAACATGTCATGTTCCTCACTGTTCTAGAGAATGAGCTTGTAATATCAGAAGTAATTATTCTGACTTTATGTCTTTGGAAACCGAGCAAGTTTATAAATTAAGTTCCCTCACACATCACTGTCTGTATCTTCTTCCCACCTTGATACTCAGTTGTCAGGTGGATATTTGGAATACTATCAGTTGTTTAAGTGAGCTGTTTTCTTGGTTTCTTTCTCAGTTTGCTGTGTGCATTTCACTCAGGAGCACAAGAGTTAAAAGGTCTGTAGTCAGGTACAGGCTATTTCTCTTTTGTAGTTCTGAATGGGGAGAGAATGAAAGGAAGAAAATCTTATTTGCCATTATATTACTGTTTCTATTGAGGGAATGCCTGGGAAAGGAAATATTTCTGCTGCTGAGGCAGAAAACAAATCTATCTCCAGCACTATTAGGCAATTCTGCCACTGAGCTCTTTCTGTAAAAATCGCCTTAACTCCAATTCTAAGGATAATTTAACAATATCCTAATAATTTTCCCGTTTCTCTACTATGTCTTTTTTTCTCCCCACAGTTTTTTTTAAAGTCCTTCTAGAAAACACATTCAATGCAATTTGAAAAGGTCTTAAACCTTTTCAGTGATTTTGTTTGCAGGTCAAGTGAACTGAGGCTTGTAAGCAAAGATGCTCCTTTGGAAAGGCTTACCCTGCTGCATTAAATATTTATCTTGAGAAGGCAGGGGTTTAATTTTTGGTAATGAACAGCTCAGTAGTTTAATTTAGAACTTGGAAATGTCTGTATATACCTGTAGCAGACTGTTTGACAATGGAGAAACCAGGTTGGAAACTTGAAAATGGTTTTTGTTGTGGGGGTTGAACAGTTTCAAAAGCCATTCTAAACACACTGGTGACTTTGTGAGACCCAGACGATCATCTTTGTATTTTGTAGTGGCATTTAATGGACTTCTGTAAAATCAGTGAAGTAACATGTAAGAAAGGGAGTTGAAATTAGAGCTGATCCTGCCCAGTCTGCAGCCCTGAGAGAGCATTGCTCCTGTGTTGGCACCTTGGGTGGCTCAATATGCAGCTGTTCATCCTTAGCTCTGCCTGTGTCATGCTGCCATGTGATGGAATGGAAGTCTAAAAGGATGCCCAAACCCAAGGGTTAAAAGTTTATGGTATTAAAAGTCACTGTGGAATAGACACTTTGGACAATACTGTTGAAGGAAGGACACCTAAATTATAAATATGAATGGAAGGTGTTCAGATTTTCATATCTGGTTTCCCCCTTTAAAACGCAGCACAGGGCATGTACCACAACCTCCCTGAGAGCAGAGCTTAAGGGTATAGAGGGAAGGTGTTGTTCTGTGTGCACATCTTAAAAGTGACTTGTTCCCCATCACATGTTTCAGTTTTACCATAAAAAGGACAAATAAGCAATTAATTTGGCCCTGTGCTCTTCTGTGATGAAAACTTTGAATGTTTGATGGTCTGAATGGGTAAGGTAAGACTTAAAGTGAAAGGAGAGGATAAGATACTGTCCCTTAAATTCAAATCAAGCCCTTATCTTCATTGTTTTCAATCAAAATCAAATGAATTCATTGGCTCACCTTCATGAGTAGCTATTAAAATTCAAACCAGCTTCTTCATACACTCACTTGTTTTTAGTTATGCAGAAACAAGTTCCAGTGGAATTAATGATAATCAGGGTTGAACTTGACATGCTTTTACTTATGGTAAACCACTCTTGAATGCATTTTTTATGTGACAATCCTAACCATTTAAAATTGTCCAGACAACCTTTTCCCTTTTGCAGTCTTAATAAACAGGTCAGAGAATACAGCAAAATCCTTACACGGGAAAAAATTCAGTTATACTCTAACACAACTTGATGGCTGGAAAAAAGATTAGAGCCTGCACTGTACAGGCAGTGAATTTTGTTTGAAACACAGATACTTAGTCTGAAATTTTACAAGCATTTTCTTGTAAAACTTTGTGCTCAATTCTTTTTTCAAGCTTTTGAAGGGAGAGGTGCCTTTCCTTGCATCTTGCCCGTATTATGTCAAAGCCTTGCACAGAGTCTGGGATCGCCTGACTCATTGATTCAGATTCTCTGTCACATGCCCTCCCATCCTGTAATGCTCCTCATAAATGAATCAAGCTTTATCTTTAAACTGACTGGCTTTGCATTTTCGGGAGGTGGATGTTGTGTCTGCACAGTTGGTATTCAGTGTGTCTCCTAAAACTGTCAGAGGAATGCAAAGTTACAGCATCTCTTTAACATCTTTAACCTCTTTTTAACAAGAGGTCTCACATAACTGTTTTTCTCATATCTTTTAACACAGCTGAGGGAAGCTTGTTGCTTTCAGTTGCATCAGGTCCAGATTGGTGCTAGTTTGTGCTGTTTGCATTTATTTTGTTTCTAGATATTCAGTTATACCCTGTGCATTCAAGGCATTCTTGTGCTAAGGTGTTATTTTCAAAAGCAGTTAATAGTTTCAGGGATTTTTTTGATTATTCCCTCTCTCCTCTTTTCTCTGAGCTTTTTCTAATACCAGACTTTTCATGCCTGGAAACTTGACATAGACTATTTTAGCAAAGATTGTAAGCAACTGTGATAAGCAGGTTTTTAAATCTCATAGCTGTTGTCAGTCCAGTGTTTTAGAAAGTCGTATGGAATCTTTTCCTTCAACTCAGCAATTAACCAATTCGTGAGAGACCAGAGATGAAAAGTGAAGGAGTTGTATCAAAATTCTTGCTCCCATTCCCTTTTTCCTCTACACTCTAGACAAGGTTTTATTTACAGGTGATAATGTTGTTTTAAATTTAAAAAAGAGGACACACCAAGCTGAGATCCTTTTGGTCCATGGATAAGCCATAGTAGTGAGCCATTGCGAGATGATGGCTTGCAGAAAGCATGTTGTGTACATAAACACATGGAAGTTGTATGACATTGCTGTAAATATTACTTCGTACAGAGTTACTGTTAAAAAAAAAAAGGTTTGGGAATAAATGTGCAGTTTTTTCAGCTGGGAGAATGCTTTGTATTTAAAGTAAGAAGTATGTTTAAATTTAGTAATTTCAGGCACAGTTCATAAGCCTGTACCAAAATATCAGCAGTAGGGAACTCATCAGGTATTTTAGGTTTGTAATTTGGTTTTAAACATGCAATAGGTTGTTTTGGGTTCAGTAAATATTGCTTTCTTAATGCTATAGTGATCTGATCTTTCCTAGGTTTCACTGTATATTACTGAATATGATCACTTAGAAACAAACTACTTTGGAGGATGCGTGAGCAAGCATTTGCTATTACTGTTTGTTTATTATTGTAAGCTTCTGCACAAAGACTTTCTTGGTTTGTGTTCTGCAGGGGTAGCAGAAAGGCTTCTACCATAGACTTGATCAAAAATGTGATCCCTATATTGGAAGGAGGGAGGAGGGGGAAGGATCTTATTCCTAAAAAACCAAAAGAAGCAACAACTCCGATTGGGAAAGTGTATTCCTGTAACCCCAAATAAGTTACTTATTCATGGCAATTAGCAGGATGCACAAAGCAATAAATCTGTAAGCTCAAGATGTGTCTTAATCCTCAGAATTGTATTGCCAAGACAATTATCCCTTCCTTCAGCTGGGTGTTGTCTGAAATAGCCATCCTTAATGGTGTGATTAATGTCTATTGGCAGTCCACAGGACCTGAGTAATTGTGGCTAATTCCAAAAAGGAAAATACTGACGAAAAAGGGCTGCGTGTGATGGAGCACAACTGTGGGAGATGACTTGCTGGGTGTTTTTTAGCAACTTGCATCTCTCTTGAGAGGAGATCTACTTGGTGTTCTGCAGGGAGGATGGGACAAAACACGTTTTTCATTAGACTGTGATTAGCAATCACTTGCAAATAATCTGCAACTGCCTCAGACTCCACACTGCAGTTCCTGTTGGAGCTGCAGGAATATCTAGCTATCTATTTCAAATTCAGCTATCATCGTCTTGTGGCCTTTCTGTTTATAGGTCAAGTCTTTTGTGGCCAAAACTTCCACTAGGAAACTCGAAATATTTCATGAGAAATATGAGTGGAATCATAGTTTTCACTGTTTTCTTTATTGCTTTAGTAGCTTTAGTCATTGTTTTAAAGGTCTACATTTAGAAATCCTTTAAAGTCTCTTATTGTGCTAATTAATTAATATATGACATTTGAAAACAGGACAGAGCATCTTATTCTGCTGAGTTCTGATGCTTCAGTCAATAAGCACAGAAGTGAAATGAGTTTGTTCACTTGAGAGATACAGCAAGTGATGTTTTAATGATCTTGCATGCTAAGCTTTAGGAATTTTATAGCTTCCTCTCAACAAGTTTAGGAGTAACCTGTGCTAAACATCAATCACATTTAGAGTCCAATTATTTGCTAGAAGAGAAGAAACACTATTGTTTTCCAGTAAGTGGTGCTATCATTTGTTTGCTTAGTATAATTAATCTTCAAATGATCAAAGCATCTAAAATACATCTTACAGTCTTGAAAAGCTGGGGGTTTCTGGCGGTGGGATGGGTGTGCACAAAGTTCAGATCTGATGATCACAAATCACACTCTCCATTACGTGTGTTCTTCCTTTCTAACACTGGAGGTTTCTGTCACTTTCATAAGCAATAGATACACAATATCTACAAAATCTTTTGCAGAAAGTGACAGTTCCGTAAAAATCACAGCATTTTGTTCTGGAATGTGAAGAGATCTTGTGCAATGTGCACTCAAATCTGAAGGCAGGTGTGAATTTACATGATGTTGGTGCACTGGCATTTTTGACAAAAGGGCCAATTATGTTTGTTCTGAGAGAGATCATCTGGGTCAATCCTTAGAAGACAGAATGAAGCACTACATTCTGCTTCTGTGAAGTTCTTTGAGATGAGCACTATAGTTACAGATGATTTTGGTTTTGATCAAGTACTGATGTAAACAGTAGATTACATTTAGGAGACAAATCCTCATCACTGTGCTTGATTATATTAAGATTAAAAACTTAATCATGGAAGACGTGCTCGAATACAGTGACGATAGTACTCTGTAGTTCTTGTAAGCAAAGCCATTCGTCTTAACATGTTTGGGTGAAAAAAAATCAATGTTTTCTGCATCTCCACATCAATATGTTGTAACGATTTTTCCTCACTGTTACGGCAGCTTCATTATTTCAGTAGAAGTACCTTATATACACCAGCAAAGTATCATCTCTGATAATCAGATTATAGCTAGAGTCTTCCTAACTTGATAAAATTTTCTCTTATATTGTCATTCATACATGTATAATACAAAATAAAGCTTCTTCAGTGCTCAGCTTTTAATAATCCTGTTCATAATTAAATATAAATCTGACTAAAACATATTCTTCTACATTAAAGTCTTGTCATAAAAACATTTTGAATATAAACCTTCAATACTCAATAGAGCGATACAATATACATATACACACACACAAATGCACTTTTTTTCTGTTAGTAGCAAGCATTTTGTTCACTATTTGCACGACTTCACAGTCATATGTTTTACACAATGACACTGAATCAGACTTCTGATTGCTCATTACTGTCAGGGATGACAGACGTTAGGGCAGCCTGACAGAAGCGGTGCAGTGTTGACATTTTTGTTTTCTGTTCAATGTACAGTCGCAGTTTGTCTCTGAAGGTTTCCCCCAGAAAACTGTAAATTAAGGGGTTCAAGCAGCTATTAGAAAAAGCTGCCAGGTTCACAATATGTCCTGTTAAAGGGTAATCATGCCTGAAGGATGGGCTGTTTGAAGAGACGGGCTCGCTTTTCCTCTGGAGAAGCTGGACGCTAATGAAGACGTTTTCAGGGAGCCAGCAGATAAAGAAAACCAGGACAACAACAAAAATCATGCGCAGAGCCTTCTGTCGCCGCAGACGGAGGCTCCTGTGCTTGTGTGCTTTTATGAGGACCCGGACAATTAATGAGTAACACAGGCCGATGATCACAAAGGGGATAATAAACCCCAGGGTTATCTCTAGCCACTGGATTTCTTTTACATCTGCAAAACAAAAATAGACCTCTCCGGTGTGCTGTAAGTGCACGGCTGTGAATGGGACTAGAGCTGCCGAAATGGATGCCATCCATATGAGCCCACAGCTCAGTCTGGCGTGGTGCATAGTGCGAAATAGGTTGGACCTCATTACTTTGGCCAGGGCTAGGTATCTGTCAAAACTCATCCATGTCAGAAAGAAAATGCTGCTATACATGTTGATCTGAAGGAACAAAGACATAAAGGTACAAATGATGGTGATGTCGTAGTATTTCTCGTCAAGATTAAACACCTCAATGAGAGAATCAGCCACTAGAATGAGATCAGCCACTGCCAGGTTGATGAAGTAAAGGTCTGGGATTGTCATTTTTTCCCGAAAGCTAATGTTGACCACCAGTATCAGAATGTTTCCCACAAAACCGATAGGAAAAAGGAATATTGTGTAAAGGCACGATAAGAAAAGGCCAATAACATATTGTTGGTGTTCTGATTTATCAGCTAACCTAGAGGATAAGCTTTCGTTACACAAATGGGATCCATTCAGGTTAAAAGTTGTGCTGTTACATATAACAGGTGATACTGAGGCAGAATAAGTTTCCATGGTTAAAATATCTGCAGAAAAGATATTAGTACTCACAGTTTGGTGGCAATACCAAAAAAATCAGATTTTTGTTTGGTTTCAACTGAATTCCTGGTAAGCATTTTTGTTTGGAATGGAAAGATACAGACTTTTGTATAGGAAATTAAAATGCTTTAAAAAGTCAGATTAATTAGACTTAAAACTGACTGAAATATAATACTACAAATAGTGAGTGCCTTAATTTGTTTTACAGGATACTATATACATTTTATATGAGAGAATTTGCAGTTCCTGTATGCCTTAAGATCATGTAGGGATCTCTTTACCATGGTGGTACTTGGGTCTCTTTAATAAAAGCTTTTCAGCATCAGTGTTTCTTCATGCCAGTTGGAAGGCAGTGGAATTTTAGCTCCATTTGTTTTCTTTTAATAATCAATGAACATCCTTGGACCTGCAATTTGCAAATGGAAAACGATTAATCTCATATTCCAGCACTGTTCCATGTGCCATTAGCTTCTGCTAACTTAACATCACAGCTGGGTTGTAGGAAACATCATGTTCTAATATAAATGCAAAGATTCACTTCAAAGAATTTAAATTTGTTCTAGATCAAAACACGTTGTGAAGGCAGGTCTGTTATAACTGTGTGTGCCTGTCAGGGGTTCAGTATTAGAAAATAAAGAAATACAGAGAAATCAAATGAGTGAATTTAATCCAATAAAGAAAACTGTATTTTTTATATAGATAGATATACATTTATTCTATCAGCTTGTAAGGCTAATAAATAGCAGAGTCTGTGGCTGAGGAGGCAACAGAGATGAAAAGCAGTTGGTTCCTGCTGCTTTCAGGGCAAATTTTAGAAATGAAGGCAATACAAGCAGCATATTGATTTACACCAACATTATTATACTCAATTTGTTTTCCGTTTTGATTTATTATGTTTCACTGACTTCCGGGTAGTAATGGAAAATACCAGTTATCGGATTTGTTTACTTCTAAATGTTGAATGTTATGCACTTGAAGCATTGCTAGAAGTTTATTTATAAAAAGAAACAAAAGACACTCCAAACAAATAAAACCAGAGAGAAAAATGATAAACCAGTCTATTTTGTGTTAAGTTTTAAATATTTTGAATTGCTTTAATCTGCATCTTACTATAAACCCATTGATTTTTATTTACATAAAAATATTTTTAAAAATATTTTTGCTAGTAAAAATTCATGCATATTTCCACATTTTAATGACTTGAATCCTGCCAGTGTGCAGTCTGGAGGAGGAAAAAGCAGACCACTGCTATGTGTTAGAATAGTTTTAATCAGAAATACAGCTCTGAGTTTGCTTAAATGTATTCAAGTCATCAGAAATAGCTACAGATACTTAAATAAAGATATGGGTTCCAGAGCTTTGATTTCTCAATGAAACAGGCATAAGTTCCCAGTACCTGTTGCTGTGTTTTGAATCATTTTAATAGTGTAAATCTTCATGCTAAAATATCCGTATGAAATTACACTTATTAGAAGGTTCGGTGTTCGTTTCAAGCAGCTGTGGAAGTCAGACATAAACTGTTGTCTTTATGTAATAGCCTTTTATTTGTGAATAAGGCAGTAAAACAAATTTAAATACAATAAAAGATAAGTTAACAGCCTGAGCAATTGATTTTAAAAGGTCCGTCTGTGGTCAGATTTTAATTACGTCTGAAAGGCCGCCAAAAGCCAAGCAATTAAAAGCATTACAGGTAACTATTTACTGTGAAACACTTTATTTTACCTTAATTCCATTTCTCCCGAGCTGATTTTCCTCCGGACAGCAGCGGGCTGCTCCTTGCTGGGTGCACACGTAACGGATGTGCCAACTTCCACTGTCCTCTCGGTAAAAACTTGCATTTAGGTGTGCAGAGCTGCAGTGGATGCCACCTGTTGATGATTCAGCAGTAAAAACCGAAAAAAAAAAAAAATCATATAAAAGTCTATTCTGCTTTAAAAGTTATTCAATAAAGGATAGTTTACAAGAGCAAAATGCAGGTCTTTCTGCATGTCCTTGGCAATAAAACAAGCTTTATAGATTCCCAGGGTTGTTCTAATTTGTGTGCAGTTGAAGTGCTGCTGAACAGCCTTATAAGGCTAGAATTAACCCTGTTTCTGCTGGTTTCTTTTTTACTAGAACTACTCAAAGATCTTTTCTCTTGTATTTGTCAGTTTTATTTTGCCTGATGTTCATTGCACCCTCCTTTCTGCCTCTGGTGTTTTTTTAAGTTTTACAGTTCGTTCAAATCTAGAGCTCAGCTGAACAGCAATTAAGAGCTTTATTTGCAAATTACAATGAGGCATATTTTACACAGATATGAAGCAATTATTACTGTTATTTGTGCTATTTTAAAAAGCCTCTGGGCAATCTAAAGGGAAATATTCGATTGAAGACATGAAACATCCGAGAAGGGTCATTTGTTAACGGATAAGATAAATTTGTTTTCCTACCTTCAAGTTGATCCCATTTTGCCTGTTTCTATTTAAATTTTCAGGTATATGTTGTCATTCTCAACTTCTCAGAGTTGCTCAGCTCAAAATCACATGGATGAAATAAGCTTACCCTACAGAGAACGAGGAGCCTCAGTTTTGCATTAAACACCAGTGTTGCAGGTGGAGTTTCGCATTTCGTCCGCAGGGGGTAAAAAAACCTACTTGACATTTCCAGTAACACCACCTACTGGTGGCCAGAATTCTTGGAACGGGAAGAAAATCAAACCTTCCGCATAAAAGAGCAATTTTAAATTTTTTTTTTTTTGGCAGTTGCTGTCTGTGGTTATGTTATGTCTGTGGATCTGACACCTGAACGTTACGTGCCATGAGTGGCTTTGCTGTATGTGGATGCAGCATTCTGCTGCTGCTGCTGGAATAACATGAATGGGAGCTCAGCATTTAGGACTTCAGGAAGAGAATGTGACAGTTTCAGAAGTGTGGAGTAAGCAATTAACATGTTATTATAATAGATGTATAACACCAATTGCAGTGGTCAAATATCTAGGTTACAAAGGACCTCATCTGTAGGAGAGTGAAGCAGGGGTTCTTTACGTGTGTGGCTTTGGGAGCAGAAGCCCTTTGCCTTCATTGAGGCAAATATATTATTTGCTGCTTTTTCTGCAACACACCATGCATAGGAACAGAGGATTTTGGCAGTGCGACTAAAAAAAGTTTTTAAAGATATTCTTGCATGATGGTTCTTCATAAAAAGCTTTGGAACCAGTTATTGTTTAGATCAAAAGAACGTTTGCGCAGATTGTTGCTGGTAGAATTTTTCCAAACAGAAGATTTCCAGTGTGTGGAATGGAGTGTTTTAATAGAGGATGATGAGGACAGCGCCTAAAGTGTTTTGCTTTGAGACGTGTACAAATATGATTGCATTGTAGGACTGGAACATTGTAAATGTTAGAAAAATCTTGTGATACCAGCTTTGAAGGTCTTAATTTTGTGCTGTCATAAAAGAACAGGATTAAAAAGAGTCTTTATTGTTGTTTGTTGGTCATGTGGTTTTGCTGTACTTAGTTCTGTCCTTCAGAGCTTCCACTGATCTTGCAGGGGCCTGAAGGATTTTTTACTTTTCTTCATGTGTAACGTTCACTTCTGGGTGTCAGTTGTTTGTTATTATGAGGGCCTGGACTTGATAATCAGCTGGTCTGTCTGTCCTTGCTTGTCTAGCTGTGAATATCAGCTGATTTACTATTAAAATGTATAATTTTGAATGATAATTTTCTTGTTTGAATTGATGGTAAGAAATACATTGCTTTGCCATTCTTCCGGAGTTGTAAGGAAATTCTTTTTCAATAGACCCATGAAGTAGCTGTTTTCTGTGCTAGAAGAACTGTGAAGCATAAGAGATCATATTTAGTATTATGGTAATTTTGGATATTATTATATTGTAATTAATGGGTTCTGTATTTTTCTAAATATTTTATGAGATGATCGTGCGAATCCTCTCAATCCTATTTCCTACAGCAGATCACAGCATTTTCAGGCCCTTGTTTATGCAGTCAAATTATTGTTACTGATTAATCTATCTTAATCTCTGTTTGTCATTTCCATATTGCATAAAATGCTTCAAAGTAATTTTAGCAGCTGCTGAACGTTGTACTTTTGCTCTTTCCCTGTCAGTTGCAGGTATTCCACAGGACTTCACAGTGACTGCCTTAATGATCCACGGTCACACTTGTGACAGTGTTGAGTCTTAAAGCTCCACCTGTCTTACCTTACTGTGATTGTTGCTGAGAAATATGTGTGAAAGCAACTGGTGCAGTAGCATTTGTGTAATGTCAGACCTCAGTTATCCAGCATCTGGAATTTTCCTGCTTTGTTTTTAGGTAGCACTCAATGTGTAAAACTCTGAAAATAACTCAGTAAAAATGTCTAACACCAGAAAGTCTTTGCAAGAAGCACTGGTGTAGTTGTGATGTACTTCAGTGCACCACGAGGCTGAATCTGGGGTATAATAGAAGCTATTCTGTGTAATTTAGCAGCCTTCAACATATGTGCCTGATACTGTGCTGCTAAAAGGTGGCAGCTGAGGAGAAGGAAAGTGGGAGGTGTGAGTATGGGAGAGAACAACGTGGAGAGGTCTGATGCATCACAGCTCCTGTGCCAGCACTCTGTGGCAGCCTCTCCAGCTGGATAAGCCCTCTAAGATGCAAGAGATGCTTGGATTCTGTCAGAAGTCTAGAAGTGTTTTGGGTATGAAGCTGTTGAATCCTGGAGAAATTAGATCAGGGCAAGGATATAGAAAGCTGAACAAAAGTAAGGTGCTGTATTGCATGGAAAGCATAAATTAATATTGTATTGGAATGTTTGCACTGTAATATAAACTATTTGCAGAAGAAATAAGATTTGTGTAAGAATCTCTACTGGGGAACTGTCTCTAGAGGAAATAGAGATGCTGTTGTACTGTTCACAAGGTTTTCCAGGTAGGCTGATGTCCAAATTCTCTCTCACATTTTTCAACCCCTGAATGAAATCGGCATCCATTACCCTGCTCTAGAGCACCCTCCTACTTTATCCTGTCCAGCCTCAGTAGCGAACAATCTTCCTTGCAAATAATCAAACTTAGTTTGAGCTGGAATTAATTGTTTCTGTGCTTTCAGAAAACCTTGGATGGAGTGTATTTTGTGTATTTTGGCTTTTCAGTTGCCAGTAATTCTGAGAATGCATTTTTCTTACTAAAAATAATTTTTAAAAGTTTAGCCTTTCGCTTTTGCAGGGACTACACCCATTCAAATCCATTCAAACTATTCTGGTAAAACCTTTTTATTTTTCTTAAAGCATATATTGCAAAACTCATAAGGGATAATCTAAAAATTTCACTAACAGGGGCCACAAAATGTTTTCTGGTGAAAGATCACAGAATCCTAGAATGGTTTGGGTTGGAAGGGATCTTAAAGACCATCTAGATCCAAGGCCTCTGCCATGAGCAGGGGCACCTTCCACTAAACCAAATTGGTCAAAGCCCCCCCCATCATAGGACTTCAGGCTAAATTCAAATGCTATTAAAAAACATAAAATTGCAAAACATCAACCATTTTTATTTTAGTGGCTGAGTCGGGCAGTCCTTTGCTGGACACTTTGTACCATGGAAGTGAAATGCATTCTTTCATTCTGTCCATCAGTGAATTTATTTGTCGTGCAACATATATGTAGGCACATCATGTAGAGTACTTATTTTGGCTGAATTGCTTGAGTTTTCACTCTGCCCCAAATCTTCTGCAGCTACTTCAAAATCAAGATAAATAATACTGGTGCCCTTTCAGTGTCTGTAAGTTTAATATTAGAATGTAACTAAGGGCAGGCTTAGAAATCCATGTAGGGATGTAGCAGCTCGAGTTGTGATTCAGGTGTGCACATCCAATCTGTAGCTCAAATGTTGTTTGCAGTGAGATCAGATCAAGTTTGAGCCAGCTGGTTCAGTAATGATGAGCCTGAGTTCTTTTCTAAAACATGTTACCAACTCAGAGATTCAAGCTTTAACTTCAGCAGCCTGATCATTTCTCTTCTTCTGCTGAACAAAGTGGTCTTTTCAAATGGAGACCAAAGTCGTGGAAAGATACAAATATTACCAAGACAGAAGTAAAATATTCTTCTTTGAACTTTCCAGTATATCCCTTCAGTTAATTTTGACAGCCTGCCTATAAAAATACATGCTGTATTTCTTCTGGAACATACTGTTCACAACTGTGTCAAGCCTGGGAGAAGGAAGGGTTCAACTGAGCTGCATAAGGGAAAAAAAATCTCAGAGCATGGAGTTTTTTTGTTCTTAAAAATATTCTTTGGATTATTAATTATTTAAAAATTATTACTTTTAATCTTAGCTAAAGCTGCTGTTTTCTTCCTCATATCAGAGTAAATTAGAAGGATTTTGGGAAACTGCTTGTGTTCCTTCTCTGTTGCACATTAGGGGTGTTTGCTCTCATTGCAACCACATGTTCATTGTCCTAAACTTTAATGTAAACTCTGACTTCATCAAGAATAATTCTGTGAGAACATTTCTGTATTGCTAAAATTTATACTTATAACTATTTGAGTTACTGTTTTGCATTTTTCGACCTCTTCCCTTCTGTTTACGTTTGTTTTCTTGTATTCAGTTGCAAAGTATTTTCATTGTATAGAGAGATTTTTCATGGCACTATAACCAGCCTTCCGGAAAATACTCAGGTTTTTTCCACATGGACAGGGAGGAGATCAGAGTACATGTACTCACATCTCACAGATGGCAGCCAGGAGCTTTACCCAAGCATGCTCCCAGGCTCACACACAGTCACTCACTCTGACAAGGTGTACTCACTCTCAGATCTTGCATCTGACAGTAGGTCCCTACAGGTTTTATTGTCTGTGACCCTTGGGTATGGCTCTGCTCTGGCTGTGTACCCTGCTGAGAGTATCATGAAGCACCTTCATGCCCTTCTCAGCCTTGTGGCTCCTCTCAGGTGTGTTACTGGCATTCACTCACCATCACTCATTTTCCAAGTCCCAGGTAACTTTTACTGACTTGATTTTCTTTTAGGCACCTTCCAAAGTAACTCAGGACTCAGAAACAACAAAATATTTATTCTTATGTCCTTATATATAAAATGTATGGAAGCTGTAAATAAAGTAGAATCATTGCTGCATAATTCCCATACTACACAATATCCTCCTTATCCACAGTGCAGCTGAAACTCTGACTTTCTGAGCTGGGATAAACAGCTTGCATCTTCTGACATATTTTTTTCACTCAGTCTGTCAGCTTTTTCACTGATGTACAGCTCTTACAACTCATCTCTTCAGACTTCTTTCTGCAAGGTGATCTTTGGTCTGTTGTTTAATCTCCTTCTTCTCAGGTGCAAAACAAAACCTCTGATGCCATCTGAGAATTCCTTTCACAAGTATGAAATTGGCTCTTGTGTTCAAAGAGATGATTCTTATCTACGTACTTCCTTTCTGACCACATTCTATAATGATCTGTTTATATGTAGAGTTCTTTAATGCTCCATCTGTTCATACTGGCAGCAGAACAAAACTGAACAGGGGAAGAGGCTGGCACAATGTAATGCAGACATCTTACCAGCTGATTTTTACATCTTGTGGAAATGTTGGTCCTTACAGTCATAGTGGGATTACATGTTGCCCTTTATTTGCATGTGGTACAGTCATGCTCCATACATTTCAGGATTTGGATGTCCAAGACTAGATCCATATTTCTAGATACTTGATCTATATTCTATATGATTATTATTCTTCCATTTCTGCACTTGGCTGTTGTCTTGTTCATCTTGATCAATTAGTTCCTGCTTTTCTCTCTTAGGCAGCCCATGCTGATTTACACCAGCTCCCCACACAAATCTGCACCCCTTTAGGAAGATCTCTCAAAGGATGTTACTGCAAAAAACCCCTCTCAGTTCCTTTAGCACCTGGGTTTCATACAAAGGCACTCATTTAAGCATCAAAATAGCTTTTCTCAGAACTCTTCAAGTTAATTCCTCATCACATCACTGTATTTTTATAACTTTGCTATCTAAGTCTACGTCATTATCCAGGTTTTAGTACAATTCTGTGCTTTTCCTGTTTCCATTCTCTCCACCTTTGTAAGAAGAGAAGATGAAGCTGAAGCCAAATGCCAAAGGTGGCCCCTGGCCAGATTTGGTGGCAGTAACAATGTGCTCAAAGCAAGCATTTACAGCTTTGCACCTACATCTCAGCCTGCACCCACTACTGATCCTGCAGGGCTTAATCCAAACTCCTGCACCACAGCTGTTTAATTCAGATTTTTTCCTCTTTTTGCATCATTTACGCATCAACTCTCATCTAAATGTACAATACTTCTATCTTGTCTCCAGCAGAGCCTCGATTCCAGTTAGGAACTGGGGCTTGGGTTTTGTTCGCCTTCTTAAAAATACACCTCAGTCCTACTGTTCGGGGCTGGCTTTTCTCTGTTTTTCAGTTGTTGTATTACTGAATGTGACTCTTCCAATGACTTCAATACTTCTGAATGAACTCATCAGGAATGGCTTAAATCAATAATTGCTGTAAGTCTAAATGCAAAGTGGAAGCTCAGAGTACATTAATGAAAAGCTTTCATTCTTGCACAAAGTTTTAATTAGCCATCCTGTTGATCTTTCCAGTTCAGTGCCTCACAAAGGACCCAAAGCTTTCCTTTATGGACCCGCGTTTCCATTAATTTGAATTCTTCTTTTTTTTTTTTTTGGCACAGGAATTCAGACAAAAATTTCACTGCTGCTGCCACTGGAATTATATATACCAGCTATATACCAGTGTTATAGAAATAAGTAGTTTAAAGGGTAAGAAGTCAAAGGAGGAAGCACACCTGAGAAAATGCTCTGAGTGTGGATTTTGACCTTTGTTCAAAGTTGCTTTCTGCCACATTTTTGTTTGCAGCTCTGCTTGGTTATTTATATTATTGCAGAAGCACAGTTCTATGGCAACAGTACTTATCTTTCTGCCTGACTTTGAAGCAATGCTTGCAGAAAAATAGATTATTTAAATATATACGTATATATGAAAAAAAAACCCCTAACAGCCACAGACCTGGAGGGTTTCTCACAGATTGCTGTAAGTTCTAGAACTGACCATAATTTTCCTTCCAGTACTGCTAGCTGTAAGATAGGCCAAATTTGGGTTTTAAAGAAGGAACAATTGCCCTTTTTTTGAAGAAGTAAAAAACCAAACCAAAACCCACAAGTTAAAAAGCAAAGTGGAGTGACAGTTGTTTAGAAGGGCAAGTGTTACCGAGACCCACTTTGACGGGTCATGGCTGTTCTGGTATTTCAAGGTGATTGCTGGCATGGGTTTTCCTTCGGCACTTCTGTAGGACTTTAAGTACTTCATCCCTACACGGTTTATGAATAAAAAGTATAATGGCCAGACTAGCACAGCTCTCACAGAACAACACTATTTCTGCAATGTTCATCACAAGCTCGTTCTTTGTAGTTCCAATGCTCCTCTGCAGTTTCAGTGTTGTCCTGAAGAGGATCATGATGTTGTAAAACAGGCGGCAAATAAAAATGGTCACGCCGATCACATACACGGCGGGGTAAGTGCGGACGTGCTGCTGCAAGGCTGGAGCTCCAGCAGGTGCCTCTTTAGCCCACAGAACAGTGAAACAGAGGATCTGGAGCAATGATGGGATTCCAAACCCAAAGGTGAATTTGACAATCTCGTATTCAGGCCATGCAAATAACGGATCCAACTGGCAGTCTGTTTTTAGCTGATAATTGTCAGCGCCAACCAGCAGTGCCTCCGTCAGGGACAAACAGAAGGTGTATGTGAGTACAAGCCCAAAACACAGGACGGGTTTTTGGGTGGCTTTGCAGAGAGCAGTCCCTGGTGGGAATCTCTCCAGTAATAGTGTGAGAAGTGCCAAAATGAAAACATAGTGAGAATTGAAATAACCAAAGTTGAAAGAAAATGACAGCACGCTACAGACAAGGTGGGTTGCTGATAAATAGTCAGGTCTACTGATGACAGTCAAGGACAAAAAAATCATTATGATGTTGCTGATGGTGAAGTGTAGGAGAAGTAAGTCCAAGCTTGCTCTTCTGTTCTGCAAATGATTCCTTATGAAAATTATCAAAATACATATGCCAGCTATTAATCCTAGGGGTACAAAAAAGGCAATGTAACAGTGCATAAATCTGGATATGATGTTTTGAGAAGCTATGATGGCTTCAATTTCTTCTGGAGAAGTGAAAGGCTGGCTCTTGCTTGGGTAGCTGATCCACGTCATGTTGTGAGAAGTCATCCTTCTTTCCAGCTGTGCTTTTCCTGTCCAACCGTGTTTGAAACTGAACTGGAAAAAGAAGGTGGAACAAGTTTTAAAGTACAGTTTTAATGCCTATTTTTACATTGAATATATTATGTGCAGTCAGGCGTATGAACCATTTGTTCAGAATAAATGCAGTAATTTGTTGGTGGATTTTACACTCCTGTGTTATTACCCAAGTTAGCTTGCAATTATTTTTAGCCAGAAATCCTTTTTTATTTTGGATGTGGTTTCTGCTCTTACCACTCCCCCCTTTTCCTCACTTGATGCAGCTCAGCTTTGTGGACAGCCAGGATCCAGCACACCCGTGTTGCCTGTGGAATATATGGAATATTGGCTGCTCAGTGGGTGAGAAAGGAGCTGGCTCTGTTTAGGTGGAGCTGCTTTTCCTCCCCATCTTGCCAAAAAAGGCCAAGGCAGTTTGCAGGGCAATCCAGTGTGTGGGCAGCAGCTCCAGCCACAAAAAGCTCCACTGTCCTGTCACAAGGGTGGGAATTTTGTATCATTTGAACCCAGCTGCAGTCTCACACCACATACTGAGGAAAATGCAGAGATAATCACAATATGAGGCACGAGCCACATTCCTTTCTTTGTTTTAGTTTTGCTTCCTTTCTGTTCTGAAAAAAAGCCTTTCATAACTGCAGTCTGTACTGAGGAGCCTGTATAAAATTAATGAGAGTGTTTAACAACTGTTATGAACAAACTGCTTTTATACTAAAACATCTTTATACATTAATAACGCTGTCATTTCTTAGATGTAGCTGTTGCATAAAATGTAAAAAAAAATGCTTTTCTGCATGCTCAACTTTGAGAAAATGATTACTGGTGCATTATAAACCTGTTGATGAAGTTTTAGCAAGGACCATTTATTACAGCTGCATTATAAATTCCTGGAAATAGGGAATTTTGAGAGTAATATGGATAGGCTGTTAGCTGTAATGACTCTGTGATATGTTGATATAATGATTTTGTTACTGTATAAATGCTTGCAGGCTCCTTTCTTTTAAGCCAAAAAGCT
The DNA here is from genome assembly GCF_965231275.1 of Zosterops lateralis. Taxonomy (NCBI): domain Eukaryota; kingdom Metazoa; phylum Chordata; class Aves; order Passeriformes; family Zosteropidae; genus Zosterops; species Zosterops lateralis. The sequence continues at coordinate 4,100,651 of NC_139775.1, forward strand.
TTTATGAGAACATAATACATACTTGTGAAAAACAGTAATGGATATGGATATATACATTTTCCAGACCACCTAAAAGCATAATTAGCTCAATTTCTAAAAGGAAATTTCTGTTCACCTTGTACTGATTGATGCAGAAAATACCATACCATTTTTAGATGCAAAGAATAAATATATTTAAACCTGAGATAATGAACCCACTATTCCTAATTAATTTGGAACATCTGATTAAAGATGTTCCTCAGCACTGGAAAAAGTTAAATAAATAGACATTTTTACAGTGTAGAGTGTTTTCTGGGGAAAAACAAAATCATCTTTATTTACAAAGGTTCCAGTTTTGTGTTAGACTTTGGTGTTTTTGCTTTGTTCTGTTTTACCTAAAGCTGGTCTGAACAAGCAGCCAGACAGAACCATGCAGTTCTCCTTACAGAAGTTTCTATAAGTCACAGTGGCAAGAAGCTACATACTTAGTTGTACATAATGCCTTTTCCATAAGGGGATTCTAGTGATGTTAACTCTTAAAATGAAAGTAATGTTAAATTGGTAAAAATTCATAAAGATGCATTAATGTTTTTAAGCAGTGCTCATTATAGATAAGTCAGTGTCTTAATACTGTTTGACAGTTAATTTATGGTTGTTACCTCTGACACTACTTCACATTTCTGATATTTCTAATCTCTCCTCAAAATTGGAATTCTAATACTGGTTTTAATTAGAAAAGTTGACTTATCAAAGTGGCTTTGATTAAATGTGTATATAATCTTACATAATTATAATTTCATTTATAGAAAAGCATGGAGTTATGTTTTGATTCAGCAGTGTTCTTTGTCCCTTTTTAAAGACAGAGTTTCTTCCTTTGTAGAAAAGGTTATTTTCTGAGAGATTCCAGTCCAGGAAGGGCTGGTGCAGCCAGGGGAGATGGTTTGTGTTACAGGTTGTCCTGCAGGGGGGAAAGGTTGGCTGGTCAGGCTCTGTTCCAGCCTCTGAGCTGGGGTGCCTCATGTAGGAAAGAGCTGATGGGCAAAGCAGGCACAAGTCTCTGAAGCAAGTTAAGAGTCAATATAATTTTGGAGCTTAAAAATAGTTTATTAAATATGAGCAATTTTTTTGTGTGAAACTTTAACATCTACATTACATTTCTTCTTAAGTACTTGGGAGGAGTCTCAGGGATGAAGGAAATTGTGAGTGAAATTTTGATCTTTTGTTAGAAGAGAGATTTGAAGCTTAATCTGGTGAAGGATTATACCCACTTGAGCATCTGAGAGTCTGTTATCATCCCACACAATGTTAGCATCAAGGTTAGGAAATATTTACATTTAGAGCTGTTCTGCCAGAGCCTGCAGTGTTACCTGCAGATTCCATCAGGCCTTTTGCAGGGCTGAACGGAAGAATTCAGTTCTGGTACTGTGAACATCTCCATTATCTTGTCGACAACTCTTATGGGCCAACTGACTGTGCTCACTGTCCTTGCAGAGAATCTCAGAATAATTCAGCAACATTGAACTTTTCTGGTAATATCATTGCAAAGGAAGCAAAGGACATAGTTTGGGGTTTTACAGGAAATCATATGGCCTTATATCAAATTATAGAAAAAAAAAAAAAAAGCCAAAACTTGAATAAATTTGCTCAGGATCTGGCCTTGGTACTGATACTGGGTTCAATTATGATCATAGCAATGTATTTTAAATTTTATTTAAATACTCTTTGGGCATTTAAGACAAAATAAGGCTTATTGCAGCATATTCCAGTAACTGCAGCTTACTGTGCAAGCAAGTGCATAATTTTAGTTTCTCTTCCTGTACCCACCTGCTTGCACAGTGTGGTGTGTTACTCATTACCCAGCCCAGTGTTAAGCAGAGGTTAAGGAAGTGTTTTGCTCTCATTTGGTGTCAAGACCAATGCCTGAAACAGTTTCAGTTATAACCACACATATGAACATGATTGTTGAATAATTAACACTGATGCTTCCTCTCCATCTAAATATTATTATCCTCACCTAAGTGTATGTCTTTTAAATTACCTCATCTGAGGAAGGATTTAAACTAAACAAAAGGAATCTCTTTGGCCTAGAACTAACATGCTCACTTTGGGGAAATAACAGTGCAGCTATATATTTATAATTATAATCAGTGAAAGTATTGCAATTCTGAGCTAAGGAAAAATTTCTACATGTGCAGTTTTAAAGGGGATGACCTTAGGATTCCCACACAAACAGAATTTTACCAAAAGAGCAAGCTGTTTGCAGCTTTGCTGTGGATAGTCAGTGTGAGTGTAATTCTTGTTTGAATTCAATAAAGTGCTTATTATAGAAGAAGAAATATCTCCTAGCAGTTTGTAGCCAATTCTGAAATATTTTTAGTTTGGCAAATAAGATTAAGTCAATGCTATAGTTATTAACTTCCCCCCTTAAATTATTCCTAGGAGCTTAAAAGAATCACAGTGATAATGTCAGGGACTCTTTTCATATTTGGTTCTGGTGTCTCACTATTAAAAAGAGCAAATGGCAATTTGGAGCTGAGATTGTGGTAGGAAAGGCTCGTGTGCAGGGGTTACAATCAGATGTAAAAGGGTCCCTAAAAGTGTCGCCTCTACCTGTATATTTCTGACTTTGACAGTCTAATTTTCTTTTCTTTTTAATATTTTGTGTCTTCATAATGCTTTCAGTGAACTTTGAGGATATGCAGCATTTTCCAAGATGCATTGTTCAGCACCTCATGGAGTGGCTGCATTGGGCTTTTCAAGCTGGGGTTATGAATTGGGCCCTGCCAGAACAGCCTGACTCCCTTTCAGCCCCTGCAGCTGATGGATTGGGAATAGTCCCAGATGGCACAACCTCTCTTTAGGTTTATATTCATCACAACGAGTAGCTTTAGAGATTCCTGTGACTATAAGGTGCTCATCTGTCATGTAAAGCAGCCCTTAGAAATTCTCTTTCCACTTTTAAAACATTCCCAAAGCGTCAAGTTCATGCTTAGAATAACAGTGGGATGAGGGAGCTCACAACTTCTGCTGTAGTAGTACTAATGTTTGCAAATTTTTACAGACTTCTGGTAGTACTAATTTAATTTAATTTAATTTAAAATAAAAATATATGTTCCATGGGAACAGCAGAGGGTGGTTTTATTTCTCACATGATGTTTTATTTCAGAATATTCATACAGCTGGCCACATCTATTTTTTCAAAATACTTAAGAGTTTCCATCATTAAAAAAATGAGTAGGGGATTTATTATGTCATTTTCCTCTGCTGTGAGAAGATCTGGTATTCCCTCAGTTCTTGTCTGCTTCTTGGATTTACTGCAGGGAGATTATTTTTTTTTTCTTTTTTTTTTTTCTTTTTTTTTTTTTTTTTTTTTTTTTTTTTCCCCCCAAAATGCACGTAATGTTTATGCTCTGCTGTGGTGTGGGTGGAGCAGGTGACAACAGCAAGTCCTCTCCTCTTTCAGTGGGATCTGTCAGCTTACAGTGCAAACACCTCAAGACCTGAATTATTTTTTTTTCTCTTACAAGACACTATGACATAAACTGACTTTATATCCATTTAGTCATGCTAACTATGGTGAAGCCAGGTATATTTCTGTTTGTTTTATGATTTGTTACTGAGGGAAATTTGCAACATGCTACTTGGTTTATCTTTGTGTTTTTATGCTCTGGTATTTTGTCCCTTTATCTCCCTGACTTTAATTTGCCATCAGTCACGTCACAAACCCTTCCTTAACTGGCCTTACTTTTTCCTTGGATTTTTTTTTTTCCCCTTTCTATGCCTGTTCTCCTCCCCATAATTCAGCAGTTAAAGCAAGTATGTTTGATTTTCACTCTCTGAAGCACAGTGAATTCCCCTTCACTTCCAACACAGTGAGCACAGTGTTCAGAAAGCAGTTTAAAAATAGCAAGTTGTGAATGGACTTTCAGTGCTGAGGGGATCTAGTCCCTAAGATTCTACTGGGTTTGGGTTCCCCATCCTCACTTTAATGTTTAACTTTTGCAAAAGGGGAGCTTGGATTCAAGAAGGCTTGTGTTTATTTAAAGTCCAGAAGGAAGAGTTCCTAAACCAGGGGCGTTTCTCCTTGGCAGCTGGAACTCTCCCTCTGTAAAAGGCTTGGTAGGGCAGTCTTCCTGCATTCTGTCACCAGCCTGTAGAAGGAAAATATTCTTTCATCCAGTCATAAAGCAATACACATAACATTGCTAGTGCAGCTCTGCTCCTGGTGGGGATGTCCTGCCTCGACTTGTGACGACACGTGATCTGGGGGAGAAGATGTCCTTTCTGTCACACCATGGCTGCAAAGTTAAAAGATGGGGGCAGCTTGTAGTTTATGAAACTAAAATGTGAAATACTGTATTCATCTTTCTTATAAGAGCTCAATTCCTACTCCAGGGCAAGTGTTTGAAGTTGAAAAGACTTAAGGAATCCTACCGTTAACTTGTGGAAAAGTAGCAGTTCCTGAGAAACCGAAACCTTCGATTTTACTTTTCTAGAATGTAAAGGAACAAACAATAACTTAAACATAACCCCCGAACTGCATCACTGACACATTTCCTGTCCTATACAATGCCTGTAGTGGGGTTAAGATTATTTTACAAGGTCCATCCTTTAAAAGACTGCTTTTAGACAAAAGTTGGAGTCATTTGTCCAGTCCACTGAACAGTATTTCATCATCCACCTCCCATTGGTTCAATGGGAGTGAAGTAGGGACTGGAAAACAGCCTTCACATTTTCTTTACTTAATGCCCAGCTTTAGCACAAATTTCAGCTTCATTATACGTTTTTGCTTTCTGAGGACTTTCCCCTGATACAGCATTTTACTTGGTGTAGTTCAAATGTTGCTAAAAAAGGGAAAACTAAAAACTTGTAATTACAACCTTAACTTCAATATTTGATCCTCTTAAATAAAACATTGCTTATTCAAAGTAATATAAAGCACTTACCTTTTCAAGGAATTGTTCCACAGAAACAACAGGCTGAGCCTTTCACTGAGAAACGTCAGATGAAATGCAATTATTTTTTGGAACTTAGAGCCCTTTCTATTTCTGTAGAAAGCAGAGTGTGTATACCACAATAACTTCTTCAGCTCCTGTACATCACAGTGAAAACTCCGGGCACTTGCTGACTAAAAAATACACAGTTCTGTAAGGGAAACAGGAACTTGGCTGAAGTCATTCAAACCATACACGTTGCATGTTTAGCAAACCTATGGTTTCATCATCATGTGACTTTAAAGTTCAGATTCTCCTCTGCAATGAGATATTTTAGAACAGAAAAGTAGTGTTTGTCTCTGCCATTTCTAAGTGTGTGAGGCCATCCAGTGGATTTTCTTTTTTGCTGTTCATGAAGTAATCCTACGCTCGCTGGCCAGCCTTTGCAACTGCATTTTTTCCCAGTGCGCTGTTTGAAGTGCTGGAGGTCTAGAAAAGGAAAAGCCTGTGGAATAAATACCATACCACGCCCTTTGCTTAATACAACAAAAGCTCAACACAAAGCAGGACATGTCAAACCATTAAGATCCCTGCTTAAAAATAGGTGTATTTCTATTTTTCCAAAGGTCCTGGCTCTTGGAATACTCCATGCAGTAAATTATTTTCCCAGATGCTCTGCAATGACCATGAGGTGTTAAAAGACAAGACTTTGGGCATGAAGGATGTTTTGGGTCTGGCTCAGCATCAGTCAGTGGCTATGTGGAATAGTGTTCTTAAAACCTCAGATATAAATAAGCAAGGAAAGATTGGCTCATGTTTTTTTTTTTAGTGTGGCCCGTCTGTCTGGGATGTATCAGTAACATCATGTTTTCTTACATCAGCTCATGGAGAAGGGCATTTCAGTTGTAATCCTTCAGTAACCTGCAGTGGCTTTTGTGGGTTGAGAGGGTAGTTTGTGACCAGTGTGTCAGCACTCTGTTTTCATGGCTTCCCACTTGTTGCGCTTTAACAAGGCTTACTGAAAAGCACGCAGAGGCTGCCAAAACACTTCAAAGAAGTGAAATCAGACAATTCTGTGTGAGTCTAAATTTCAAAATCAGAGTTGTGGATTACCTGGAGAAGGTATTTTAGCACTTGGTCTACATTTTCATATGAAGGTTAGCACTACTGCTCTAAATACTTCCTTGAGGTTAGAGGTAGACTGGATGGAGGGTCTCGGGTTGCAGCAGTAGCTCAGAAACATTTCAGTTTTCAGGTTGAAGGTTCACATTCTTTGCAAAGTAAGTGTCCTCCAGAGCAGTTCTTGAATAGTTTAGGGGCTCTGTGAAATGTGATTTCCAATGGACTTTATTCAGAATACTGTAATCCACACAGAGCCTTTGGTTTTGATCATCATATGTAAGAGTTTGTTGGACTGGGGAGGTTTTTTAGTTGTTTCCCTTTTATTTGCGGTAGTCCCTCCAAACTGTGACAGAAGACCTTGGGCAAAGTGGCAGTGTAGTGTAGGTGTCTTGTATGTAGCATTTCCCTGTGAGCTGCACCCTAATCCAGGCTCATTCTGTTAATATTAAATTCTTATAGTTAAGAATGGTAAAAAAAAAATGCATCGTCATTACATGCAAATCAGATGATTCTTTTATTTTTCTGTTGGTTTTTCAGTAAAGATGCAAATTTCAAGTGTCATCTTATTCTTTCTAGGACTGAGGGCTGTGCAGAGAGCACACCAAACTATGTAGGCATGGTGAAATGATTGCTTCTGAAATTACAGAAAAATTTCAGGAAGGTTTTGGCTATCAACTTAACTGTTTAGCTTCCAGAATGGATCACTTGTGCACTGGAGGCAATGCTGAACAGTTGCAACATGGTTTCGTTGCTGTACTTTCCACTGAAGTGCTTTGAATAAACGTGTTATTGATAACCCTGGGCCTTGCTGGGGATGGGGTAGGGAAGGTAAAATTATTTCTTGGCTGAGGGCCAGGAGCAAACTGCTGGGGGTTATATCTTTATGAATTTGCCTTCGGTGGGTGTTCATAAGGATATCTGTCTGTGCCCTTTGTGTTTATTAGTAAAAGAGAGGCAAATCAACAACTGCACCAATTTAAGGAATATTCAAACCACTCTTTACAAAGGTTTCAGTGACTCTGAGTTAATGAGCAGTCGGTGATGAAGGAGTAACTCCTGTGCAGATAGATAAGCCCTGACACAGCAGTGCTGAGGCCACATTTCCTGTTACTCAGTAACCTCGGCTCTGACAATGCATAGGCTGGGTAAGCAGAGCTCCAAGGGAACTTACCTGCTAATGAGAAAATTGTATAAATAGAACCGGAAAAGTAAAAAGAGAGAAGCTGTTTCTCACCCCTCCCATCTTTAAAAAGAAAAAAGTAATCAAAGAGAAAGCTCCTGTCTCTAAAATGCATTCACCTTTACAGGCATTAGTTCATACTTTGTCTGAAACCTGAACCTAAACTTCCTTATTCACTGATATTTAGGGAGCAAGAACGTGTTTCCTGCTTGGAATCAGGTGCAAGTAACACAACTCAATTTCAGAATTGTATACGGCCTGAGAGACTCACACATCAGAAAGCATCACATTTTACAGGTGCAGAAACTTGGCTACTGAGAAATTTATTCTTCCAAGGTGATGGAATAAATTGAAAGCCAGAGGAGAAATAGAGGTTAGAAAATAAGAGTTTCCCAACTCTGTATTTTTTATTCTGTTTAGACTTTGCTGATTCCCATGTTGATAGCTGCAATTCTGCCTCATCTACAGAAACAAAAGAAATTTTGAGGTATGTTAAGAGCTCCCAGGTGGAGTTTTGGGAGCAGCGTGCTGTGCTGTTACTGTCACAGTTAATGTGTTAGTAAAAGAAAAGCAAAATATTGCTGCTGTGTGGCCAGCTGCATCTTTCCTTAGCAAAAACAATAAACCAGTTCAATTTGCTTAAACGATCACAGGGTACAAGTCATGAGAATAGTGGCAAGCAGACTAGTGTTCAGTTGTATAAAGGTTTCATAAGACTCCAGAAAATGGTTAAGTGATTGTATTTGCAATGATGCATAATGTCATAATTATTTTTATTAATTTTTTATGTATTTACGATTTTTTGATGAAATTTCTTAGCATGTTTTAATTGCTGTCAGTGGAAAAGGTAGATGTGTGATAATGATGTTCTGGATAGGAGGGAGGCAGGAAAGGTGAAGTTACAGAAGTGAAATAATTGTGAGGTGCTGTGGCAATATTTAGGGATAACATGTACAACCACACCTATAGTGTGCTGTGGTGGACAACATTTGGGTTTATTTTTGAAAACAACTGTTCATATGTCAAAATAAATATCTCCAGTACTGAGTGACAGATGTTTCTATAAAGAAAACAGATGTGAATGACTTTTTTTTTTTTTTACCAACACCAATATTTTCTCTTAATTGACCCATATTACTGATGTGTTTAGCAGAGCACACATCCCTGACAGGAGGTTTAATTTGAAGTGAAGGCTCTTTCTCTCATATCCATGTGTGCCAGATGAGAGAAACTTCTCCATCTTGTCTAACAAACACTGTCAAATGCTTCTGCCTTGTGAGATGCTGCAGCCCTGGAGATTTCAGTCTTTTTATTCTCTGGCTTCAGGCATATCCGTCCTGTAAAGTATTATGGAGATGGTGATCCTGTCTTGTCATCTTCCTTCTGAACAATCCTGGTCAGTTGTTCAGCAAAGAGCTGCAACGCTCAGCTGAGCATTAGAGCTGGTGTTTGCCTGGTGCTGCATCAAACAGGGTGATCAAGGATCCTGGAGACCAGAGGCTGCAGCAGCCTTCAGATAGCCCAAGGACTAGGCTGGACTCTCAGGGGCAGTGATCAGTGTAGGGAGCTAATCCTGCATGAGGAGCCCAAAGTTTATTTTCAGATCACACTGCTGTCTTCTCTCAGTTAATGTAATTTGGATGTAATGTTATTAAGAAAACCATCCCTGTGTAGACTGATAGGATTGTTTTGGATATTAAATGACTGTTATTGCCTATACCCCGATGTATAATTTTGAATCATGCACTACACTGCAGTTTTGTTTCAAAGATGTTTTTCATCAACTGCCATGTATTTCCACCTTAATTTTTCCTCTACTGTTTGATGTAAGAAAAAAATAACTTGAGTATGGGATATAAGCCACTATGTTAGTCAAAGATTGCTTTGACTCTGTTTGGCTGAGCTTAAATACTGGAAGCTTTTCTTTGTGGCATTTTAAGACATTAAAGCCACTTATATTAATGCAATATTTCAAAATTCCTGGGGGAAAAAATCGCCCTAATTTTTGAGAGGGGTATCTGTTCTAAGGCTTTTGTTATATTGATGCACAGTTGCCAGTTACACTGCAAAATTGTTTTTTTTGTGAAAGACCTTGCTGTTAGTTTTATATATATTTAGTCTTACTTGACAGCAAGCAAATTTGTGTCTTGGATTAAAAGATTGTAGAACATTAGGCCTTTGAGATTAAAAAGGACATCCCTCTTCCAAAAAACCCAAACCCACCAAACCCCAAAACATGAGGGAAGTTGTACAGAGAACCAAGAATTGCTAGTTGGAAGTAGGTTAAAGAAATTTTGTTTATGGATTCATATTAGAACAAAAAAACCTCACATAGCTTTATTGTATTATATTCCCTGCATGTTTGGTTTAGGAAGAGGGTTTTAAAGTGTGGTTTTAAAATGGAATTCAGATGTTTATGCTTATTTATAAGGTACATGGAGCTATGTGAAATTGTAAAATTTGATAGTTTTACTCTCTCTGCTTGGACAGGGTTAAGAAACCCAGACTGGTGATGTTTATCCATAAGCACTGGTTATTAATGATTACCTGCACCTCAGGGGCTGGTTCTAAATCAACATTTCTTCTTTTTTTTTTTTCCTAGAACAGCCATGCTCGGGGCTGTGTGATTGCTGCCTTCACAGCTCAGAGTTCCTTGCCCGTGGTTCACTATTAGTGGTTTTATTATTGGCTTATTTGAGCACTGTTTGTAATGTAAGTTGTTTTATAAACAGTATTTTATTATTATTACTATACAGTAATGTTTCTATCAATCACAAAATAAATTCCTCAATACAGGTAAATCATCCATGTAACTCAGCTACAAGAGCTCAAAAATTGCCTGTATTTCAAAATAATACTCTACTAAAAGATGGAAAAAAGCTTTTTCTAATAGCAAGTTATAAGAGAGCCCTGCTGGTGCTAAAATGGTTATTTAATTGCACATAGGCTGGACCTGAGAAATTTCAGACTTCTCTCTTAATTAAGTAAGAAATCTATTTCACTGAGAACTAGTGAAACCATACTTAATTAGAAAGAATTACAATACTCTGGAGCTGAATGGGAATAGCACTTCCTTTGGTCTTTGAAAATCTTGTCAATCACAATTACTAGTAACAGATGTTTCATGAAACAATACAAGAAACATTTGCTTTTTAATAAATATTTCTTCTTTGTGGATAGTCAGACCTAGTAGCCCGGTTAAATATCCTTCTATTAGGTTCAAAACCAAAATTAACCATTGCTGAGATTTGTTTCTTGCAACAGAATTGTCTCTTACCTGCCTCTCCCTCACAGCAGCAGTTGATTGTCCAAGTTGAGGTTAATTTTGTTTGCTCTAAATACTTGCAGCAATACCCTCACTGCCTGCAGGCAGGACCAGCTGTACAAATCTGTGTTTAACCAGAAACTGGAACTGTTTGGGTTTTTTTCCCTAAAGATTAATTTAAATCTAACTAATTTTACTGATCTTACTGCTTTCGGGAGCTACAAGAGCATTCCCCCAGTGACCACCAGATGGAGTTTCTAAAACAGCTTTGATAAAGAAATACCAGAATTCACTTCAAAATGATCTTTTAAAGGTTTTGGAGATAAGAAAGAGTGCAGAAATTCTATTGATTTCAAGATAAATTTTAGCTTAGATTTACAAATCTGAGGGGGCTAAAATTATGCTTTTCAATTCACTTTGAAATCAGTAATTGTGCTGGGTTTGCATGGCAAGGTTTGGATAGCAGAGGCAGGGAGGGGCTACAGAGCTTCTGCGAGAAGCTGCCAGAAACTTCTCCATGTCCAACAGATCCAATTCCAGCAGACCCCAAGGTGGACCTGCCACTGGCCAAGGCTGAGCCTGTCAGTGCCAGTGGCAGCACCTCCGGGATAATGTATTTGAGAAAAGGGGAAAAAGCATGCAGGTACTTTTTAAACTGGATAAAATGGATCCACTTCTGGTTATAAATCTTGCTTTAAAGAACTTTTGATAGAAAGAGGTTTTTAAAGTATATTTTATACTTAATTTATAAATACTCTGATGAGAATCCTGTGCTTTAAAATCTTTTATTGCCATGATTTGTAGTAAATATGGAAATTGTGCCTGCTGCAGACTGTGAATATTTTTGACAATTCTTGTGCATGTAATTAAAAGTGCTGGTTCTTTAGAAGGAAGAAATATAACAAAATCACATGGAATTTCAAGGTAAGGGAAGGACTTGGTGGGAAGAAAGTGGGATGACAAAGGAGATAACAGATCCTCTGCTCTCCTGATGGAAAAAGAATGTAGTCAGCATATGTCAGAGTGTTTTGATATATAATAGAAAACTTAAGGAATTCAACAGAGAAAACATTTCACACTTCAGATTTGTTGCCATGGCAGTCTGCACAGCTGGGTTTGTACCATTAGATGGCTTTCACTTGGAAAAAGTATTGCACAAGATACTCAAGAAATACACAAGATTTTGCTTATTAAGAGACTACATAAATTAATTTAGGAGCAGATGTTTAGGATTCATCAGTGCGTTGAGCACTTCACAGCTGCAGAAACTTGGGCAAGAATCAATTCCTCTCCGAGTTCTCAGGGAACAGTGGAACTGAGAGTGGCACTTGGGCAGGTTCTGCTTTTCTTGGGTCTTACCAGTGCTGTGTCCTGCAGTGCAGCTCACAAGGTCTCCAGCCTAGACACTGCTGCTTTCACTTTTACTAAGCAGAGATAAATGCGGCATTACCGATGCACATACGCAGAGAACAAAAAATTAATTGAATCTTAGTTTTAAACAAGGAAAAAAGAGGTGTTACTTCCTTCTGAGGTTTGTGGTAGCAGTGTGGTATTTTCTTCACAGCCTTGGGGCCTATTCTCCTATTATACAGAAGTTGAGTATTTTCTGTGAGTGATCCAAAATGTGGTTGACCTCTGTAACGTCTCTGTATTTACAGAAAATGACAAATTCAGGTGCCATGTCAGCTTGGTTTGTACTGGTGTGAACATCCTGACTTTGCTGCACCTGATCAACCCTTTTTACTTGCATTTATAGTTGTTCACTCTTCAGAAACCTGCGGGCTTGTGCATTTGCTGCTTGTTGTAACTAACTGTTCTCACTGAAGATCCTTCAGTCTGTGTTGTACATGTGGGGTTTTACTAATCCAACTGAGAAAAAGCCTTTTTTTTTGTTTGTAGCCAAAAGCTCTGTGGAATGAAGGATCAGGAAATCACTGCACTGTACTTGTTCAGAAATGCTGGCTCTTCTATTAAACACCCTTTAAAACAGTGTGTGGAAGTAAGGGCATCCTGTCAGCTACTAGGCCTTGCTTAAATGGTGTAATATTGCAACTTCCACTCTGAGAGTTGCCATTTTCATTTATTTCTGACTGGGACTTAAAAGTGCCTTGGACTGAGGGTTTTCTTAAAGAGTTTACCAATAATCATTCTAAATACAGTTTGCTGTCACTTGCTGTCATCCTACACTTCACAGAACAACAAAAGGGAAGAAATTAATAATTTTGAAAGTACACCCAAAAAAATATTTTCATATATGTAGGGTAAATGAACTGATCCATGGGGAGTAATCTTTTGGTTATGTGCAGTGGTTACTGCCATGAATGTGTTATAAGGGATCTTAGATTCTTAAAAGCTGTGTTTCCTTTGGGATGCCGGAGGTGTGGATTTATTATGTTGTTCTGAGAACCAAGAGAACTTCTGCAGGAAGCTGATTGTGGCAGCACAAAGGAAAGGAAGTTGTCAGGATGTGGCCAATGTTTGCATTGATCTCCAGGTGCAATGCTACTCTGCCACATTAATGCAGGATTCTTTATGCTGAAAAAAGGAGAGGTATGTGCCTTTTAGCTTTCACTCTCAGCCAACTTCATGCTGATGGATACTGAGATTTTAATATTGTCAAATTAAGGCCTGGATATCTGACATCCAAGTCATGCATTTTGTTATGTTTTGATTCAGTGAAGCCACACAGGTTTAACTTTGTCTACAACAGGTTTTTATCAAGAAAACAAAATTTAAAAAAAAAGACACATTTTATTGACCATGTACACTTGAACACTTTTTATTGAGAATGTATTATGAGTCAATACTTCCTTCATGAAGCTTTCCAGAAAGTCCATTTCTATAATATTCTGACATGATATTGGAGTCCACATCTCTTCATTGTAACAGAACCAGGAATCTTCTAGTGGCTGATCACCTTCTTTTTATAAATTAAATCTTCAGAGACCAACAAAATTTGATTCTGAAATGTAAACTTTTGAAACTAGAACCTCTACTAAATTGGTCAACCAGGACCTGTCTTGAGCTGTGTTAATACCTCAGAAGCAGAGCATGACATTTTTGTTAGTTCATTGATTTGACTTAATTAGCAGTTCAGCAAGAGGGCTGTAAGCCATAGATCAATTCAAATATTAAGTTTAATTTTGTGAGAAAATAACACTGTTAATATGGCACTTAACTAGTGCTTACTTTCTAGTACACATTATATACATACAGAAGCATACAGTACACCTTCCTGTTCAGAGGTTTACATTTAAATGATACACTTTTAGAAATAATTTAATAAACTCTTTGCAGATTCTTTTTACATCAGTAGGCTGATTTTTATCTTGCATATATACAGTATTTTATTCATATTTATTTAAATGTGTAATAGATAAGCCCCTATTTACAGTCACCAGAAACCTTCAGGTATTTGAAATGGAAAGGCCCCATTCTCGAGAACTTTGTGTATTAAACATTTGTCCATAAAACTTGATCCTAATTTATGATACTTTGTATTTCCTTAAGTATTTTACTGCACTTGCTCCTCTACTGTTCTTTATATAAATATTGCAAAGCTCTCTCTTTTTAGGATACAGCTTTCTAAGAGATATCAGGTGAGGATGCTGCAATTGAGTTGAGAATTTCCTTAGGAGAGCAGCAACCAGGCAGATCTACAGCACTGTTTCTTTGAAGCAACTAATACATGGAATTAACTTTTCAGAGAGGTTGAGTGGATAGCAGTCTTGTTCATTAAATTATCCAAGTTGTTGTATCTATGATTGCCATCACATTTAGTGTTTATCAAGGATATAGGCAAACATCCGTAGCTCTGTTGCAGTAAAAAAGATTAGGAAAAAAACCAGACTGGATACCCCATGGGTAAATGCCATAAAAATCTGTCTTTCTACGTCTCTTAAATAGCAGCTTCCATTTTACTACATCAATTTGTTTGTAACGTCAAATCACTGAGTAAGATTTGGATCACTGTAAAGGAGTCAGTGTGATGAAGTAAACAGGAGTACTGAATGGCACCAGGTGTGCAAGACAGGCAGGGATGGGAGAGAAATGGAAGTTAAATAAATCGTGCAGAGAAGTGAAAAATAATAAAGAGAAATTAAACAAGAGCCATGATCTGAAACTGAGAATTTAACACGGGGAGAAAGGAACAGAAATAAAGGCAACAGTTCTTTCAGAGACAGAAAATAAGATGTCTTAAGAGAAGGAAGAAATGGAAGTCAGGAAGCAACATGGAAGTTGAAATTGCACTTAAAGTTGCCTGCTCAGCTGCACTGTTCTGGCAGTGTCCCAGGTCTTGAAAGCCTCTATCCACACCAGATAAGCCAGTTCCTCCCTGCTGGAACTCCTCCTGCATGATGGCACAGAACTTCCTCAACAGATTTTATGTGAGAGATTAAATGTGGTGCATTAAGAAACCTAATTTTTCCTCAGAAGGGAAGAAGGAGTCTATTTGCTTGACAGCTGTAAGGAAGGAGTTTGTTCTTAAGCACTTCTGTGTGGAAGTGAGCTTGAATGCTCAAGATGTGTAGAAATTCACTGAAAATCTCTCAAGGTGGGCAAAACCAAGAAAGCAGCCAGTATCATGTATGTCAGCACAGAGGCACTGTAAATGTGTGTGAGAGTTGGACACAGTGGTAAGGAACAGCTTCAGACCTTAACACGGTTTTCATCAACAGGCTAAAGCTGAAAACACCACAGAAATAGATTATTTACTCTGTAGGCTTTAAGGGTTAAAAATACTCAGTGAAAGATGAAAAGCTCTTAAAAAAATAAAGATTAATGGAAAGTCTTCCACTAGGATTTTGATATCTTAGAGATGCTTGTATATAAAGAAGATAAGCAAAGATGACTATAGGAAAAAATTGCTTGATGGGAAAAGATCTGAAAGGTCTGTTCCTCACCTTACTTTAGTATGTACCTCTGCTGACATTCTAGGACCAGTTATCAGATAAGACTGTGCTCTAAGCAATGGGAAAGGTTCAGTTCTGGTCTTGTTCCATGTTTTTTTTCTATACCAGAAGCTTGAAAAGTCACATTTTTTTAATGATGTCACGTGGAAATTTGTGACAGATTATGGAATAAAATGATGCTGTATCAAGTGACAAAAATGTCTTGTGGCCCCACACCAGTGGGAGAATATCAGCTTCACTTGTACCCCCCTCCTGCCATTAATGCAACAGCAGCACGAGAACAAGTAGCTTTTGGATCAGTGCTTTGTAGTTTGTTGTTGTAACTGTTTATGTGCTTCCTGCAGCATGCCTGTGTTTCTCATGTATTTCAAAAAATCACTACAATTTGGTGATCTGGATTGGATTTCTTCATCCCTACTGTGAAAGTAGACTTTACTGTGCATCCAAGAATCCCAATGGAAGGCTTTTCTGAGAGGTCAGCAAAGAGCTGTTGCTGACTAGGATTCCTATATTGAGGAATTTTTTATACGGTTTCCAAACCTCCAGTGATGCCGTAGATTAAAGAGAGTTTAATTTATTTGTTGCAAACATATCCCTTGAAAATACAAAATGTTAATCATAAACATATTTATTTTTTAAGATAATTACTCTTGTTACATGAACATATGTGGACCATAACACTTAGCCAGATGATAATTACTAGTTAAATTCTGATTTAACTTTGTAAACCACTGTGTCCTTCATTTTAGTATGTGGAACAAACATCTCTAAGTTCCATCAGAATTAGTTAATAAATATTTCTGAATTCCTGAAATGTTTTAGGATACAAACAAAGCACTGGAAAATTAAAACACATTTTTGTTATTTGTTGTAGCTAAAAGAAAAATCATTTTACCCTAAGTGTTAAAACAAATTAGTTTGTGTGAGAAAATAATTTCTGAAAATAGTAAATTAGGCTTCTTTTAGAGGGGATTCAGTGATGAAGAAAGAAATTAAATAATTTAATTTATAATTAACATTTACTATTTGGACATGTATAAATGGATAATATGATCTTCAGTAAAGATCATCTATATAATCTTCATTGAAAAATCCTGCTTACTTCATCAAGGATAGCACTATCACTTCTTTGTACAGAAAACAAGGTAATACCTCTTTCTATACAAGATACAAGGTGCTGTGTCTTCAGTCAAGACTTCAATAAACTGCTTAGTGATTTCTTCAGACAGGAAGATCAGAGCCATTAAAAAAGAGTTTCTCCTTTGTCATCAGTTCAGTGCAGTGAAGGTATCTGATGTCACAGGTAATGCAGCACATAGGCCAGAGCCTCACACCACTTCAGCAAACAACTACTGCAAAATTAAGACTGTTGCATTCAACTTGCAATAGAAGCTCCTTCCAGCCTCCTGGTTGGGACTCTCACGTGTCTCTGAGTGCCACCACAGCAGCGTCACAGTCCCAGCACTGAGCACCCAGTGCTGCAGTCACAGAGCACCAGGGGCTGTGTCACACCTATGTCATGACCTGCTGTACAACTGTGCGCTCGTGAGAACACCCCTGGTTCCCACAGTGTATCTTTTTCAGCAAACGCCGTAATTTGTTGGGGAAGTTTTTGTTGATGTATCTGTAGAGCAGAGGCATGACAAAGCTGCTGGAGAAAGCCAGGAATTTTGACAAAATTGTGGCAAAGTGTAATATCTGAATGGAATTTACATCTGGAATTCTTCCTCGTAGGTTAGTAAACGTGCTTACCAAGAGAATAACATAATAGGGTGTCCATAGGGTGAACTGTGTGCAGACTGTGGCAATCAGAAGCCTGTGCACTGAGGGATCCAGGCGCCCAGTGTCCTGGTCCAGCGGCGTGGCCTCTTTGCGAATCCGCAGGATCAGCGTCAGCGCGTAGAGCACGGCGATGGCGGGCACCACGTACCCGATAAACACCATGATGGCATCGGCTGCCTCCTGGTTCTGCATCTTGGAACACTCGATGATCTTGGTGGACACGTGGTTGCAAACGTAGAACAGGAGAGATGAGAAGCTCGTGAGCATGGCTCCGCCCCAAATGAACCCGCAGACGTGTTTGGTGTTGTACACACTGGACATGTAAGTCCTGGGCAGGGCGCGCTCGATGTAGTAGTCCAGACTGAGCAGTGTGGTAGAGTACATGGTAACCAACGATGAGACGTTGAATAAAATAAGGAAGGTAATATAAACTTCATTGCTGGAACTCCAGATGGCCCATTTTGTATTGGTAAGACCCAGCAGGTACATTGGTGCCAGAGTGTTGATGATGAGGCCGGCGATGGCAATGTTGACAAAGTAAACATCTGGCATAGTCATAGTAGCTTTGTTGTAGAGGTTAACTAGGACCAGCAGGCCATTGTAACAAAGGCCAATTGGGAAACATATAATGAGGTAGAGAAGGGAAAAGATGGAAAGCACAAGGTCGAAGTCATGGCAGAGATGCTGGTCCTCACTGTTCTCAGTACTGTTGATTAAGGCTTCACAGCTCCACATAGTGATTTTAGCTTTTGTGTCTTCTTTGCTGCTTACCAGCTTTTCTGTAGAGAGAGAAATAGTGAAAGTGTTGTTAAAATATTACATCATAAATGAAATGCAAAGTACTGTGAAGAAAACATTTTGAACTTTAAGATTATACACATCACGTAACTGATGTTGTTAGTCTAGAAGAAAGTAAACTGTTATTCAAAATTTCATTAAACTAATACATGTTCTGCAGTTTTGATTTAAATGAAACTAGTGGCAAATCAGTTGATACAGGACACTTAACAGAAGTAAATTGTAAACTTTCATTAAGTACTGATGTATATATGAATACCAATGCAATTTTTTGAAAATTGTCAACCAGTACCTTGTATATAGCTAAAAATATATAAGGGTAACTACCGAAGAGTGGAAGGATATAAACTGAAGCACAAATCTTCACAGTATGATGGAAAATAAAGATCTCCTAATATCTTAAGTAAGCTTTACCTTAGAAAGTTTCTTAGGAGGCACAAGTCATTATGGTGGATGTGTACTGGATCACTGATAAAACTGACAAAGACTAGAGGATACTGGGAAATGAGATGTGGGGGGGGTTGGCTTTGTGGTTTGTTTTTTTTTTTTAAATAGGTCAGTTTGTATTCGGACTTCCAACCTTATAACCATTTAGTTTAAAAAAAACAATGGACCTCTGTAGTCCAGGGAACCTAATATCAGGGCAGCCTGACTTTCCAAAAAGGCAAGAATCAGCTATCATTTCCTCTCAAAATAGCTCGAATTCTTTAAAAAGTATGCTACTATCAGCAGTTGTGGTCCAGCCATCTTTGCTTTATCGTCAGTAGAGATAGCACTTTAACTGAAACCAAGTGAACTTCAAAGCAATGGTGAAAAGTTACTTTCCAAAACGCAGAAACAAGAAATAACCTCTGAAGTACAACTCAAAGCAAGCACAGCCTTAAAACCATGGCTGTTATTCCTGGCAGCCCATGGCAGGGCCAGCACAGAGCTGGTGCAGCAGGTGATTTCCCCTGTCACGTACTCTGCCTGTCACACACTCTGTGGTTTCGTCTGCTTCTCTGTCAGCACCTATAGCAAAGTATAAGTCCACGTACCTGGATTCTTTCCAGAGGGAGAGCGAGATTTAATCAATCCACAATAAACATTGTGCAATGAAAATGAATGCTACTAGACAACATGCTGCACTCCATGAACCAGATGGGTAAATGACACTGTGTGGGGTCTGTGAGCGTACGGGTACGTGACTGCATCTCCCTGGTGCTAATCCTTTGACTCTTCAGCCACAGCACAAAGTTTGTCTCAAAACTGCGTCAACTTCCATGTTTTATTTCCCACAGCAGTTGTTTTGTGTGCATTTTCCTTCTAAATAACATAAGCTAAGCCAGAGATCAGGCTAAAAATACAGTAATTTTAGCTGGACAAGCAAATTTTTATCCCACTGTCCCATGCTGGATTTCCTCAGAGAAGTGGCTTCTGTGGCAGCACCAGAAGTTCTCGTTTCCAAAGGCTGTTTTCACCTTTGTGGGAAAACTTGACTTTTTTGGTTCATTTTCTCACGTCAGTTCTTCAGCTATACTGTTGTGTATGATTGAACTGTATCATATCTTTATGTTGTCTTTCCATCCTCACTCTATTTTTGAGCACCAAAACCAACCCCGTTTGTTCTCAGGAAGCATCTGTTGTTTTAGGTTTTTAAGAAAATAAAAGCAAAGCTGTTTTTTCGCAGTTGAAGGGAACCAAAACTACACCTCATTGAACTGTTACGACTCGATTCAAGCAAAGCAACAGACTGGAACCAGATATTGCAAATCTATGCATTCTGGTGAGTGCAAAGGTGACTAAGCACAGGCACGGATACAATCACGTTATTCCATTATGCAGGTTTATCCTTAAGCATGTAGCTTTGATTACTCCAGACTGAATTACATCAGCCACCCAATAACTTGCCTGTATATTGTCTCAGAAGATCAACAGTCTGCTACCAGCCTCTGTGCTTTACAGACCAAGGGGATGTCTGCTTTCCAAAGTGCTTTTAGTCATTACCCTCATTTTTTCTTTACATCCTCTAAGTGCGGTTAAACACAATTCTGTCTTAATGACAGAAATGGCAGGCGATTCATTGTATTAAACAGCAATCTTAGGAAAATAATATCTACCTCTGGAATAAGCAAAAACAAAACCCCAAATTAAAATACTTTCTCGGAAAATCTCCTTGATGGCTTTTAAGCTGCCAGGTGAGGCATGTCTGCGGCCGGCATGCCGGTGTTGCTCAGGCTCACTTACCATGGCAGGAGGCGGTGACCGTGTTGGCTGTGCGGGGAGAGCAGCGCAGGCCCCGCTCGGCATTTCTGTCACTGCCCGGGCGGCTCTGCCGTGTCCGGGCACCCTCCGAGCGGCTCTATCCCCGCTCCCCCCTTCCTTCCTTCCTTCCTCCCTTCCCTCCTCTCTCCCTGCCCTGCGCGCTCACCGCCAGCTCTGCAGCCGCAGGTCGCCTCTGTTGCATAAGTGCGGCTGCAGCAGCCTCTTGTTTACAGTGCCCGGCTCCTCGGGGCTCAGCCCGGGATCGCGCCCCGGCCCCGCCGTGCTCCGCAGCCTCTCACCTTCAATTGCCGTGTGCCGGGGCCCCGAGCCGCCCTCCCGGGGCCCCGAGCGGCCCGCCAGCCCCCGGTCATGGTGCGGGCCCGGCCGGCGCTGCCCGCGCTGCACTTGTTTTGCCTCTCTAAGTTACTCACAAGTTTCTGCTTGGCTTGGCTCGGCTTGGCTCGGCTTGGCAGGCGCCTGGCCCCTCCCTCCCCCTGTTTACAGCCAGTTTCAAGAAGTGAGAGGTTGTGCTCGGAGCTGTTGGATGCCGCTCTGGCTTTGTAGTCCCCGGGTTTGGGATTTACTGTTAAAATCCAGGGGCGAGCGGGTTTGTTGTGGTTTTGTCATCGGCGCTGGGGTTCTGCCCCTGCCATCCCCTGCCAGTGCAGTCAGCAGCCTTCAGTCAACAGCGTGGGTTTCATTTGTACCTCGGGATGGGAATATGTAGCTTTGAGGTTTCATTTTAATAGGCCATATATCCTGAACAATCGGTATTTAAAAATATAAAAACTCCTGTAGCACGAAGTGCACAGGTGCTTGTGGTGCTGGCAAACGTAAACCAGCTTGTAAAACAAGGTAGGAAGAAAAGTTTCTGAGCGTTTGCTTTGAATTTGGAGATTGTTTTGGTGTTGGGAAAAGGTGTTACGACATAACCCTCATTTTGTGAGGGTGTTATCAGTTCCATTCCGCTTCCTTTTTTTAAAAGTTGATTAATCTCAAGGATATTTGCATGTCACTTGCAGTTAATGGATGTGAATATTTATATTTTCCACAACTTTAAAATGGATCACTTCTTGAAAGAGCTTTTGAACTGCAGATTGGGAATTTATCCCATAATGAATTTTGTACTGTGGTTGTTCCATTGTTTATATGGAAACTCTTCAGACTAATGAGAAGTTCCTACCTTTGAAGCATGTTTCCAACTGATATCACCAACCAAAACAGAGAACTGCCCTTTTCAAAATAATTTGTCTTAGTTTAGAAATTCTTAATCTTTAGCAAATAAACACCAATGTAGCATCCCTTATTGAAAAAAATAAGCAGGTGTTCATGAAATAAATACCGGAAAAACACTAAACCTGAGATTAGCTCAGTTGTTTAGAACATGAGGGTAATAACACCAACGTTGTAGGTTTGATCTCAATATGGGCCATTTGCTTAACACTTGGATTAGATCCTTGTGGGTCCCTTCCAACTCAGAGTATTCTGTGAAGTCTAAAAATGGTCATCCAGTTTGGCTTGAGTTACTCTATCTGACCACAGTTTGTATTTAAAGGTTCATTACGAGTATTGTAAAACCACTGCAGCTCCCAAATAGCAGAAAATTCCCTCCATTTCTGTTTGATACATAGTCCACAGACAGAATTGTGTTGTGTGCTGTGGATGTTACATGTTACAAACCGTGGCATCACGTTTTTGGTGCTTCAGAACTTTACAAGGACTTTAATCATCCTAAATTCACCAGGGAAACAGCAAAGTGGGAAAGGTATTCATGTAGAAGCACTTTTAGAGTGTTCATACTTGGCCAAAAGCCAGTTTCCTACACTCCATTAAAGCTGTTTTATTTAGATAACAATGTCCATGAAGTACTTAAGAAAAAACTTCTTGCAACAAAGCACAAAAAGTTGAGAGGGCTTGGTGACAAAGATTATTTTAGAAAAGATCCATAAAATGAACTTTAAATAATGAGAAAAGAATGAAGTTCTGCTCAGTTTTATTACAGAGTCCATAGCTGCAGTCAGGCTTTTTCAGACGTTTTCATTCATAATGCAGCACTAAGTTGCAGAGCAGGTTGGGTAAGAGTTTGAAGCATGACCATTCTACACTCGGATTATTTTATTTGACTTAAAAAACCAGCCCTTCATCCAGCTGCAGCACTGTCTCTTTGCTCTGCAGATTTTTTTTTGTTTATACAATACACGGTTTGTCTACTTGCTCTATTATCATCTGTCTGTGACTTAGCTCTTACCTGGTTTATCTGACCTCTGAATGTGTTTTCACAAGCTGTGGTGTCATTATAAACTAATACCTGGTAAAGTACATGGCTAATAAAGCTGTTGCCAACAGGGTAAGTCTCTAAACATGCCAAACACCTGTACCTTTGTCACGTCCCTTGAGTTCCCACAGGATTCTTAATTCCTACAGGCTGAAACCTGGTGCTGCCTAGGGGAAGGCTGGGCCCTACAGAGAGCTTTGCTGGGCAGCACAGATTTACTTCAGATCTAGGCTGAGCAGACTAAAAATCATGGCCAGAAGTGCTGTATATATATATATGTAAACCATGACTAAGTAGATTGTCAGCTCCTCATCAGGGTTTGAAAGCTGCTTTTTGAAAGTGTCATGCTGAATATTACTTATGGATTGATTTTTCAAAACTTTAAATAGTGGATGAGCAATATTTCTGGAAAATAACAAATCTACAATTAGTTGTACATCAAGGGGAACACACTGAATTCTCAAGTGCTGGAGAATGAAGTGTCACATTGCTGTTACCTCTCAGTCTGGGTAACATGACATTTCTTTAGGCTTACAGCTTATATACATACCATAGGGATTATCAAATCTGGATATACAGAAAGCTGGATATACAGAAAGCTGGATATATCAAAGCTGGATATACAGAAAAGTAAAACTGAATAGCTCAGGTTAGATGCAAGGGGGGAAGAATGCAGCAGTGCAGGCAAATAGGTTTTGGAATATACTTTTCTCATGCACTTGCTGAGTTGCTGCTGTTTATAATGTAATGCTACAGCTCAGATAAAATGCTTTTAACATGAGTGGAGAAGAAAATCCTGCTTGATACTGGGAGCTGGGCTGAAAAACAGGCCCCTTCCAACCCTGTCATTTATGTCTTTGTGGTGCAACCATTGACCAGTTTGGCAGAGTGAAGTTCATAATTGATATTGGTTCCATTTATAATGTGGTTAATTCAGTGCAATGTAAGGTGAAGGAAGGCACGGTCAAACGGGGATAATTATTACAAAGTAGCACTGAAAATAATAAGCCTATGTTGGATATTTTAAAAAGCACAAATCAAAAAGCAAGAGTAGGTCAGCTGAAAGAGAGGAAACATGGGGTTTGCCACTTGTGGCAAGTGAACTCATGGAAGAGCAGTCACCCAACCTTCTGGTCCCACTGATTTCACCCTTCTTTAGGCTCAGTTTTGGTTTTCTAAACCCTTTCCCTTTGCTATATAATCTGCTTTAGTAGCAGCATAGCAATAATTAATAATTTAAATAAACCCAAGACTTTTCACTTATAAAGCCCAACTCTTGTCTACTCCTGCTTGATTCTACACAATTTGAGTGCTGTGAACCCATTTCCAGCTCTATAGGTAATTCCCTTCCCAATGTTTTAACTTTTAACATTCCATCTATCCATGCATAAATTCTTATGTACATTTCCTGGTTTCTTAAAATACCCCTTGAGTTTCACATTTGTCTGGCCAATGTTTTCCTCTGTCTCTCCTGATGACTCCCTTACAATTAACATTCCACCACCCATCATTGTTTCCTCATATGACACACACACGGTATCATTTCCAGCTTATGACAGGGCTTCCAAGCATGACAAGCACACTTTCACTTCTACTTTGTGACTTTCCTATAGGTCATCTCAGGCTGTTCTTTGGTATTTTGCATGACCAATAAAGATTACATTCTCAAGAACTGTAAGGGTGCATTTCCTTTGCACGTGGTGTGAGTACAGAGATGCCTGTGTTCCTGAAATTGGTCTTTGCATTTTGCTTTGGTTGCCCTTTGAGGTTGCTCTCTACTTTTCCAAAAATTCTGAATATATTTTGTCTTCAGAGCTTTTTCCTGTGGGCCCCCTTGTCACTCGCTGGGTGACCTTTGTTCTTGTTCCATAGATGCTGACATCCTCTGTCTCATTTGTTTATCCTCTCATTCTGTAAGCACCACCTTTGTGGTAAATCATCTGCACAGCAGCTACCTGGTGACCCAGATCCCACTTGTGCCCTGATAATCTGCTTACTGCCCTGACCTCTTGGCAGCCTGCTAAACAGATGCTCTTTTCCCTCCTGTTTTGACCTTTTGTTGTTATTTATAATTGTTATTATTAAATGTATAAATAATATGTAAAATTATTAACATAATATAATTATTAACAATGTCAGTTGCACATGTGGTTTCTGTTTAGGTTGTTCAGCTCTTTGGGAATCTGAGTTCATATAAGGCAATGTCAAAAGTAAATTGCAAATTGCTGCCATGGGTCACTAAGCATCAAGAAATGAGTTCACATGGGCTTTTTGTTTGGAAGGAGGAGAAAAACTTGATTTTAGTGTATGGCAACTGCATTTTTAGGATGTGCCTGTTCTCTAATAGGTAAGAACTGCAGAACTTTCTTCTGGATTAGAGTTCATAGAAGGTTGCTCAGAACAACGTGTGTGTCCATCAGAAATGAATAATTACATTTGCTTTAGTTTCTCTTTCTCCCTCTCAACTTCTAAACAGCTTAAAGCTTATGAGACCAGATAATATACTCCAATAAAGAAAGACAGAAAAGATCAGCTGCTCTGGAAACATAATCAAAACTGCTAAATGGTGTGTTTAAAAGCCCTGTTGGAGAGTGGCAGTGTCATGGTGCTCTAGAAGGTTGTAATAACCAACTACCATGGGGTAGAAGTTCTGTGGAGAGGAAACAGCCCAGCACTGCAGCCCCTATAGGTTTGTGTGGAAGGAATCCCTTGTTCACACACAGATGGTAACTGCCAGGCGCATGTGCCACTCCAGATAAATCCTCCTTTTTTGTGCTGTTAATTTCTTTGCGGTGGAGCCCCTGCGGGAGTTGTGTTGCCAGTGGCTGTGCCCTCCTGGCAGCTGCAGGGGTTAACTCCATAAACTCAGCCCTGTTTTGTTAAGTTCTCCCTGTCCCAGCATCGGATAAGTGGCACTGATGGGCTGCTCCACCCCTTCCTGACTTCACTTTATCACTGACTCCTGTAAGAGCTTCTATATGGAAAACATGACATATTGTTTCTATTTTAATGTTTCTGTGCAGCAAGAAAGAATTCACTCCAGAGTGAACAGTGCAACTCTTAACACTTAAAAGATTTCATCACTGCAAAAAGTGAAATACCTTCCTTTTGTGCATTCTAAAGGTGAGGATTCCATCAGGCAGAATGAATTTCTACAGTGATTACCTGTATTCATCTATCTACAGGCCTTAGCTGCAAGGGATCCTGACATGAGATACAATTTGGTGATGCACAAATATCCACTAGATAATGCTTTTAAAAAAGATTAAGTTATATGCAAAACAAAACCTGAGTAATTTTCCTAGTATTCATATTCACTTCCAGGAACTTACGGCCTATTAAATACCAGGAATAATTAGAATGAATGCAGTATTAGAAAATCAGCTTACGTAAGGTGCTTCCAGTTCTGGATTTTATAAAGTTGACCAGTTGGAATACAAGAAGTGACAGCTTTTAAGCATCAGCAGAGTAGATGGCGCCGTTCAGAGTGCTGCGCAGCCAGTCAGCCCTGCTGCAGTTCTGCTCCATGTTTTCAGAGCACTTGGAAGCTGATTTTGGTGTAGCTATCCTACTTTAAAACTAAGTAGCAATTACCTTAAATTAACATTCAGGGTCAAGATGACTGAAAGTTGTTATGTATATATATATTGATTCTTTCAACTGCTTCACTGAAAACAAACTTTTTTTAAAAAATTAACCTTCATGAGACTTTTCAGTGTGCTTGTAACTGGTGAGCCACAGAAACCAAAAGAACTAATGAAAAAATACAGAAAATTTCAATTTCTGGGAGAGCACACAAGCAAATAATTTCCTTCAGTTTAAAACTGATTGTAAGTTGCAGATTCTTTTCCTATGAAGTACAACAACTCATTGGATCCAACAAGTGTTACAAACACCTTCAGAAGGCATCTTTACTGTTGTGATGTTGATGTTCAGAGCAGCTGGGACTTAGTAGACACTTTATCCCACTGTTTTTAATGAAAATATTTCATTCATTTGTTCTGACCTCAGGAACTTAATAGATGAAGTGAGTGATTTAATTAATAAATTTTTCATAACTTACAATTATCAGTGTTTAAATATAAGGAGTTTCCCCCCAGTATCTACAGACACTTAAACTGTAGAGCAACAGGTCAATTAAGACCAGTTTGTGGGAAAAAATTCATGAAACTTACGGAAACTTACATGTTCCTGTTTTTTATGTAAAGATCGTATCATAGTAACTTCTGCTGAGGCCTTTTTTATATTTGAGATAGTTTTATGGTAAAATTCTTTATTTAGGTAAAGTCTTTAATAAGTACGGATAGGTCATTTGCACCTCTTAGGAGATAACAGGTGCCTGGATCTCTGCAGTTCCAGCATTTGGGAACTGCCCAGGTTCCAGGTAAGGAATGTTTGTACTTCTGGTTCGTGTAAATCAGCATCACTCCAGTAAAGAAGACAGATTTTCGCCAATCAAAATTAATGCAAATTATGCCAATTCTGGGATTTGCTGACTGAATTTATTCCAGGAAGAGTGTGTCAAAGGTGCACGGACTGTGCTGGAATTACTCTGTAAATGAGTTGGCCTGGTGAGCTGGCAGGGTGGGAACAGCAGCTCTTATCTTCCCCCACTGTTTGTCAGCTTCACCCGTGCTCAGGGCTTGGGCAGGGAGCTCTGCTGAAATTTGGCAGTACAGAAACATTCCCCACAGATCTTTTGGTGCCAGTTGCAGAGACTGACAGGAGGCACAGATGGTACTTTCCTGGAAACTAGAAACATAACGCTGTTTCCTATTAGAAACACTGGTGAAAGCTGACTGGGTGACTTATCAAGCAGACCATCACACTGGCTGGGGAGGAAACTCTTGTGGAACAGACTCTGACCACAGGGACCAGATTTCCAGTAAAAGCAGAAATACTGAGACAGTTCTTTATCAGATAGCATACAGAAGAATTATAAAACTGGTTTGAGTTTAGAGATTGAAAGTAAAAATCAACTCTCAGAGGAATTGCACTAAGGCTGAAATGACTTCAAAATTTGTCACATCCACTGGAGATAAACATATCTTTCTGTTAATTGCTGGCAAGTCTGAGACATCTTGTTCCTGACACTCCTGTGGTTTTTAATTTTCGCTGCTTGGTGAAGGAAATGGCATTTTCTAGCTGCCTCCTGGATGAACTTGTGTAATTACTGATTACATCTTATTCCATTTATAATGTCTGAATAAAATATTTTAAATTTACATTCTAGGGGATCTAGTATACTATTAATGCTGACCTAAGGTTGGTTATTATTAGATGGTAAGATTTAGAATAACAATTTTCACTTACCAGGGACCTGAGGCATCTTTCTGACATGAATGAGTTCTGATTTGTCCATCTATTGCTTGCCCTGTGCCGTGCCCCACTCCACTTTATCAGCAACAGGGGGGTTTTATCCCTTAGTCATCAAAATGTTCTACCCATAAACTCAGTTTCTTCTGAGACTCCCCACTACAGCAGATGTATATATCAAACTTAAAAATAACATATAGCATGTTCTGTTCTGGGATGTGACAAAGAGTTCGACAGGTTTAAGTGTTTGATGATTTCATTTGAGTCCTTGGCCATCCTTCCACAGACCTGTGGGTGGGGATGCTTCCTTAGGTACTCTTAATGGGTATTGTTTTTCCAGGCCAACATGAGGCTGGACAAATGTTTCCAAGGGCAAAAAACAAAACCCCAAAGTAATTTGTGGGAAGAAATGTGCAAAGGAGTCTGAGACCTCTGTAAACCTGGACTCTTTAAATCTAAAGCCTCCCATGACAAAAACATCTGTGAAGTTACACCTGGAGTCTACTACCAGTAGCCACCTGCTGCCCACACTGCATCCACTCCATGGTATTTTGAAAAGCCATGGTTAAGATTTCTACAAATTCCTGGAACTACAGCCACATTAATGACATGGAAATAAATACTAGAGCTTACTAACAGCAGTGTATCCATCCATATGCCATACAGCAATTAACTCTCTAAAAATTTGAACAGACTTTTTATAGAGATTTCTTCGTGTCCTACATAGGTAACATGCTGGCTTTAATAAGTCTTGCCTGCTTCAGGAAGCAAAAACAACTTCTGTAGCAACTTTGTTACTGCAGGAGCTCTGATATGTAAAATTATATTGAATGCATCACAAGTTTTGGGAAGGTGTTTAGTTTTTATTTCTCATTATCCTACTCTAATTTTATGGTTAATGAATTAATTTTTCTGTAAGTTGAGTCTGTTTCGTTCAGGATGGTAATGGGTGAGTGATCTCTCCCTCTCCTCTCACCCACGAGCTTTGAGTTATATTTTTCTCTCCCTGTCCAGCCACGGAGGGGAGTGATAGAGTGGCTTTGGTAGGTACCTGGTACCCAGCTGAGGTCAGCTCACCACAAAAATAAATGTATAATCTGCTTCCTCCTGTGCTAATGGGTGGAAGCCTGAGGAGTAATTAGTTTGTCAGAGAGCCAGTTTCTTACTAATGATTGATAAATGGTTGTTTTTACAGAGCCCACACAGGCACCGGGTGCTGAGAACAGTAAAACACAGTTGTAGGGAGGTCACTGGAGCCTGCTGCTCTGTCTTCACTTCAACGAGCCATACCTGTTGTGGCTGTTGTGGAAAATATGCAGAATGTTCTGATCACCTCTTATCTGCTGTTCAGATCCTGCATGCAGGAGTTCAGATGAATCAGTCTGATGTTCAAATCACAAACATTGATGTTTACATGAATCACTTTGACCAGACATTTGATTAACTTTGTTGCATCACTTCAGAATCAGTCTGACTTGTGTAGAAATCCACAGAATTCTGCTCAGACTTTGATGGAGCCAATCAAACGTGCTGGATGTGATGCTGGCATGACAAATAGGGTGCTGCTTTTTATGCTGCTTTAGCATTTCTGTCAGAACAACATAAAGTTCAGCTGACAGAGCCCTAAGGGAAAGGAGGTGTTCTGCTATGTACACTAGGAAACAGATTTGCAAAAAAATCACAGTGATTAGTGTAGTTCAAAATGCTTATGGAGGCTAAAAGGACAGCAGTCATTCTGCTTATTCAAAGCTTCTGCTGAAAGCAGTTAGGAAATTTTTGGTGCTTTGAAGTTTGCCTTTAGCTTACCTTCTCTTATAATATAATGAAAATGCAACTTAATTGTGATTAATTAGTTAATTAGTTATTGCTGTGTCTATCTGCTTTGCAGTAGTATTTTACAGTATGGTTTGCTGCATGTTTATTACTATCCTATGAATAAAAGATTCATAAGGATCTCACTTTCACTGAGAACTTTTTTCTTTTAAAGACTAATTAGATTAAGTTTTGATCAATTCCTCTGCTATACTTCTCCCCTCCTGTAATACTTCTAGATTTAATATACAGAAATATAGAGATCTTGTATATCCCGAACAATAAATAAATTAAAGCACATAGTTATTACCTAAAGAAACAGTGAGAAATCCAGCCTAATGTGCATGAAAATTGATATGTACAAGAAAATCTACTGTGACTTTGTTTTGGCCAACCAGATAAAAGGGGAGCGTGACAAATTCAAACAGTCATGTTTTCCCTTAAGAACTGTTATCTAAAAAGCAAACATTGTTTCCTAATGACGGCACTATTCATTTTCACTGATCCAAGGCTTAGATGCATTCATGTAATTTCCTTCTAGGCTCTTAAAAACCAAAAGCAATCTAAAAGGAGAACTGTTTAAATTCTCACCTGAGAGGAGGCACTGCCTTGCTGTCCCTTGATGGCTGGCAGAGACATTTTGCCCATCAGGCCAGACCCTTTTGTGGGTGAGTGAGCTCAGCAGAGACTCAGCGGGTCATTTCTGTGCGGGGTAAACAGCGGCAGAGGCGCGGTGGCCGCAGTGCCACTGGACACTGTGTCTGCTGTGACTGCCCTGCACAGACTGCTCATCATAATCCCCTAAGCTGCAGCCACACGCTCTCATTGGAGCTCTGGCAAAGCCAGGCCTGATCCTGCCCCTGTTTGTGAAAGGGTTTTGGAGAGCTCTTGTTTTGGGAAGTGTTCGGGGATCAACAGTTCAGCCTTTGGTGTCACTGTGTAACGGGAGACAAACAGTGGCCACATCAAACCCGGGGAGCTTTGCTACAGGAAAAGACTCTGACCATCAGAGCAGCTATTCCGTGCACGCCAACAGAGTCATGGACCCGCAGCAGAATGAGCCAAGCTGGTAAAAATACTGTGTTAGTGAGAGGTGATTTTCTTCAGAGCTGCTCATCACAGCTGGGTATGCCTGGAGTCATTTCCCCCACCTCGGAAATACGACAGCAAAACCCTGCGACTGCCACTTGGCCTCTGGACACTTTAGACAGTAACCTACATTAGACCTGAAAAAGAGCCAACGCGAGCTTTGCAAAATACTGTAAACCTCAGAATTCTTTTAAGCATTCAGAAGAAATGCTTTTAATTTTAATTGGGGGGAAAAAAAAAGTCATGTAAGGAAAATGGTGCTGCTCTATCATCTGGCTTTAATGAGGTGGTAGGTAAATGTAAATTCTTTGCATTTGAATAAAAAGCCTGTAACCTCATGATTCCATCTACTTAGCTTGAATACAAATAGTCCTTAAATAATTTGCCTTTTTAAACTGTAATGAAGAAATAATTTATGTGTTTTCCTTCCTCCCCCAAAGCAGTAAAGTTTAATATAGGATTTAACTTATCAACTATAAAGGAGTTGATCCATAAAATGAATGAAGAACTTGTCATTCATGTTAGCATGTATATCTTCTTTGCTGTATGTAATATAAATATGTTTTGTTATTTTATACAATTAGTTCCTTATGTTTAATTTTGTAGTTTCATAGAAGCTAAAACTTCACAACAGAAGCCTGAGATAGGCTCTAAGGTTAACACCTGAGAACTTTTTGAGTATTGTTATTTATGATCTAAGTATTTGCTTAGTTCAGTTATTTTTTTGTTTCCTTTGGCTAAGCTTTTATTGTTTATATTAAAGTTTAAAACTCCCAAATCTCTATTTATAATGTCTATCACACAGCAGCTCTGCTTGTAGGTTCCATGTAAGTATTTTCCATTAAATTTTCTATTGCTGGAGATAGGTCAAATTATTAAATAAACAAGCACTTCTTTAATCTCTGAAGTAATATTTCTTTGAGGACACAGTGTGGGGCAGCCCAGGATTATGACTTTTCCTTTTTTTATGGTTTGTAATATTTCATACTTATCACTCATTTGGTTAAGCCATAATGTATGGTTTGTATTTTGAAACACAGAGAAGAAAAGCCATGTTGTTGATTTATATTTGATAATACCAGCGACAGTGGGGAATGGAGTTGAAGGGGGGGTGTGCTTTCCTTTTGAAATTCAGACCTCATAAACTTCAGCATATCAGCTTTTTGCAGGAAAAATAATGCAGAGATTGGGAGGTGGAATAGCACTCCTCTGGTCTCCAGGGAGAGCACGAGGTAATAATGTGGCTCCTTCGAGTCTGCTGCTCTCCTGGTTTTCTAGAGGCAGCTGCTTGCTCTTACAGGCCCCGTCAGTCCATCACTTGTTTCAGGCTGCAGTGCCCACTGCACAATACCTTTTCCATTTTCCTGGTTGGGTTTGTCCAGCAGACTTTTCACAAGGTTTGTTTGAGTGTAGAGATGTGGAATCCCTGACACAATTATGCTGTGTATCTACAACTTGTAGTAGTAACAAGTGGTAGTCGATCACTTGGAGTTACTTGGGGAACTCATGGGGTAGAGGAGATTGTTGTGCTTTGACCATAAAGGTCCACATTTCAACAATATCCATACTTAATAGAACTTCTCCAGATCTTTCTTGTGTTTTCTGCTCTCCCCAGAGCAGTAAATTTTAATATACACTTCTACTTATCAACCACAAAGGAGATTAACCCTAAAATTAATGAAGATTCCATTCCCCCTATGGATGGGGTTTTGTGCTCAGACTTGGTCCTGGCCACACAGCTGCAAGGGGACTGAGGGAAATGTTGAGCTTTACTTTGGGGACTTATTTTTTAACTCTGCCTCATTGCAAAGTCAGCAAGCACAAAGCTCAGTGAAGGTGGAGCCTCTTCTGTGACCTGCCAGGAAGATTAGCCCAGACCTAAAACACCTTTAAGCACAAGCCAGGTTATTTTTGCTGTGTACATAGTAGATTCAGCTGGACAGGTGTCTGGTATGAGCATGAGGCACACACAGAGAACATCATGCAGGTTTTTTTGTCACTACTAAGCAGCAGGAATCACAGAAGCCTTGGAGGTCTCCTCACAAGGTTTATTTTCAGATCCAGTGTAGTATTCAATGCTTTTGGCTTGATTCATACACTGAATTAAATACAGCAGCTCCCCGTCCATCTTACCCCAATTATGTCTCTCATGGCTGCTGGTTCTATAAAGTAAATGCACAGCCCTGAAGTTCATAATTACAGGTAACTCTGTTAATATGAAAGTGGGATGTGAACAGTGCAGGTTTTTGTTTACAGAATAATCTGTAGTGGTTCAGACATTTAAGTCACCATATGTTTAAGGTGCTGATGTCCCTAACGTGCTACTACATCTCACTGATAGACAATTCTAGTAATAGTTTTTACTTACAGAAGCTAAATAAGACCAAAACAAAGTTCTGTTCAATTTTGTTCAACATTATAAAGACTTCTGGAAGTTCACCTTTCAGGAGTGCAGTAACTTAGGCAGAGTCAGTGATTCAGGTGGATTAAACAAATCACAAGGTTTAAGTGAAAGTAGTTATTCAGGACTGTGGTTGCCAGAGTATTATTTTTATGAGCTGAAGTGGTTTCATTGAAGCATCACTACAATATTAGTGAATTGGTGGCTGTGTTTCAGCCCTTCATACCCATGTGTAGAGTGTCTATAAAGAGTGATTTGCTAATATAAAGGATTATCACAAATATTCCTCAGTATACTTTTATCTTAAGCTGGTACCTTCAAGGGAATGCAAGCAATTGATGGTTCATGATAGAGACTCTGGGCAAAGATTTCCTGGTTCATTGCACAGAATGAAGCCAATCCCCACTGATACTCCTTCTCATTTTCAGTATTACTGTTTTAAATGTAAAGCAAGGTATAGTATTAATGGGATTCAGTCAAGACTGTTTATTTCTGTTTCATCTGAGTGTGAATATTCAGCAAGTTCATATTTGGTCATAACAAGTCTGAAAATGCTTTGGTAATTACATAAAAAAATGAAACTGAATGTGCAAATCAGCTGAGGTAAGCAAGACTTATTTGCAAATTTTAGATTAGCTGCTTTAGCACTGCCTTTTATATGGGCACAGCTTTGAGTCCCTTTCCTTTTTCATCTGCTACAGTATTTCAGGTTGCAAGAACTTTGATGGAAAACTTTAAAAAGGCGACCACAATTGTAGCAGTTGCTGCAACCCCATTAATCATGCATTCATTCCTCAGAACCAGCGTCTCTGGTTTGAGGGATTCACCCAGCTCTCCCTGAGGGCCGTTCAGGATGAGCTCTGGTGGAACTGGCTGTGGAAGCTGGATGTGTCATAGTCCTTGGCACAGCCTCTTTTCTGCTGAGGGCCACCAGAAAGCCAGTGGCACCTGCCTGGTGTCCAGGTGGGACAGCAGAGGAGCTGAGGGGCACTGCAGTGCACTGAGCAGCTGAGGCAGCTCAGGGTTACTCTCTTTGTGCCAGCTCCATCATCACAGGAGTGGGAACCTCCTCCATCACAGCCCCTTCCTCTGCTGACATGATCCTCATGTGATTTTTAGTGAAAATCCCTCAGACCTGCTAACCCTGCTAATTCATGGAACCTTTCCCAAAGTATTCCAAGCTTGTGGTTCATGTCAGTAGCATGCCTTTTATTTTATTTTATTTTATTTTATTTTATTTTATTTTATTTTATTTTATTTTATTTCAAAAAGACCATGATTGTGTTTCAAAAACATGGTTCTGTACAAAACCCCTGACAGCTGCATATCAGTAGGAGTGGTAAGAATGGGCAAGGCAGGAGTCTTTTCTAGTCAGCAGGTTTTCTAACTTGAGTTCCTTTATATCTGACCCTGACTGGTGTGGCCAAAGTGCTGAAATTCCATTGGGTCATTGCTTGTGCAGATGTATTAGAGATGGTTTTTGGTGAGTTTGTGTGCATCTTTTGTCTCTGCATACTTTGGCTAATTTTATTAGCTACTGTTTGAAAATGTCATTAGACATCAGGTCAGTTTATTTAGCTATTGTGGGCTAATCCAAACATACAGGATATAATACACAGCCCCTGACCTTTTCCTCTTACCAGACTTTCTGCAGCCCTTTCCTTTGCAGACCTCAGGTGGTGGGGAGGGACAAAGGGCTTTAACCCTCTTGGTGTACTTTGTGAAGCTTACAGGAGAGGCTGAAGGCACTACAGGACAGGCTGAAGGCACTACAGCTCACTTTGCAGCACAGGAGAAGCAGTAGAAAGCACAAGCAAAGGGAAAAATCCAGGCTATTACTGTCTTCCTTAATAAATGCTTGGCTGGAGTCTCCCCAGCCTTCAACCCTTTAGAAAAGTTGTAAAGCACCAAGTTTGCAAGCTCTAGACTGTGTAGTGAGTAGGATTTCACAGCCAGCTGACCATGAAGTGCTACCAGCTTCTAAAATCTGCTTGATTGCACTTCTTGAAGCCTTCCAGATTTTGGAGAAAATTGTTGCACAAAAATCTTTGAAGATGAGGTTGCATGATCATAGATTTCTTCTAAAGGTTATGGTGATTGGAGTTAAAACATTTCCTCTAGCTGTCCATTTTACTATTGCCACTTTTGATCTATGCTCATGTGAAAAAACAATTTATGAATAAATCTCTACCCCAAGAGGCATTTTGATAGCATAAATCTATTGTATTTATTGTCCACAGCAAATTTTAAAGGGAAGAAAAAAAACACCAGAGGAAGAATACAATGAAAATGTTGATCTTAATGAATGAAAATGGGACTGTTTGTACTATGAGAAAATGAGATAATTGTGGCTATAATATCCCATGCTCAAAGAATGAAAATAAACAACATACACAGAGTGTGGAAATGGGAGTGAGCCATTAGGGCAAGACAGATTCACTGAGATCTTTTCCCCATTGTAGTTCTTAATAATGTGTGATTTTTTTTTTTTTTTCTAGCTAAGGACTAGAACCATCCTGGAGAATGTTCCTGGAGTTCAGCAGCAGTGCAAGAGATTGGTTTACAAACATTTCACACCAGGAAAATATTTGGAAACCAATAATGTTTGGCAACTACAATTATAAGCAGCAATAGATGCAATTTTTGTTGCATTAGAGCCATTTGGCAGGTTAGTGGCTCATTTATCTGTGACCAAAGATTTCCTACCCAGGAAATCTACTATGCAAAAATTCCATCTTTTAGGCTGAGTCTTCTTTTAATGGGAAAAAAGTGATTTTAAAATAGCATGTCAGAACAAAGGGTTAAATCATCAGCTAAATACAGCACAGTAACACTGCAAAAGTCTCACTCTGCTTCTGGATTTTAGAATGAAT
The DNA here is from genome assembly GCF_965231275.1 of Zosterops lateralis. Taxonomy (NCBI): domain Eukaryota; kingdom Metazoa; phylum Chordata; class Aves; order Passeriformes; family Zosteropidae; genus Zosterops; species Zosterops lateralis. The sequence goes on from NC_139775.1 coordinate 4,136,634, forward strand.
TTTCCTTTAAGCAGCAGCTAAATGGTTTCCTTAGATTGTTCGTGTGTTGCACGAACCAGATCAGATCAGTCCTAAAGTTCATAATTTTCCCCAGAGTGTCTGAAATCCTACTACAAAGAGTCCTTTCGTCTTAAGAGTCTGACACCAAGCAGAAATAAAAGGCTGAAATAATAACACCACTAACTTGGTTTAATTAATTGTATGTTTCTGTACTTAAGCTTGAAGGGTGGAAAGCATTGCTTTAAAGGCTACCTACAAAACTGGTGAATGAGCAGCCACTCAGGGTGCCACTTCAAAGAGAAACACCCAAAAGAGCAACACAAGGGAAGCTGCTTTTGAATTCGCTCAGTTCCTCCTGGCAGCCCAGGGCTTGCAAAGGAAAACAACCCAGAAATGGTTATTTTCTTTTGTGTTAGTTACATAACCGGTTCCCAGCAAATAAAGCTGGAGGTGGAGCAGCCATACAAAGACCCACTTTGTAACCTGGGCCTGCCATAGCTGCACAAAAGAACCTCACCTGAATTTAGGCATTTTTCCTTCCTGGCTAAGGGAGATTCCTTACACTGTCTGCAGCCAGCTTGATAAAATTCAGGAGCCATGCTTAATTCTTGGTTGCACTGGTGGATATTTTGTAATTTGAGCCTTCATAGTTACTCTCGATTTGTACCTTATTGCTGAAGCAGTCAAAAAAATCTTGGCTTTTACTTTTTTTATTATTATTATTTTTTCAGATTTTTCTGTATGCAATATTGTATAAGTAAAGAAGCAGGGGAAAGTAACTGCAAAAGAGAAAGCTGGTTTATACACAAGTTGCTCAGTCTTCCCTTTGGGATCAGTTGAAGCCCCAAAAATTGCGCTTTCGTGTTAACCACCCTGTACCACCTTTAGAGTTTGCCTTTGCAGCCCTTCTGTGGCTCCCATAAAGCAGCATTTGGGATGTTGGCTGGGACTTGACTGCTGCAGGTCTAGCCTGGCTGGTCAGCAGCCTTTGTTCTGGTCTTTGTCCCATGCTTGTCCTGCATCCCCCTGACTGTCAGCTCTGCCTGCCTCACTTTTTCCTTCCCACAGCTCTGTACTGGGCTGCTCTCGGGTTTGGGACTTCAGTTGGTGATTTACTAGTCATAAAATCCCAGGGTTACAGGTGTGTCCTTTACTGTCCTCAGGTGTCAGCTGTAGCACTGCTGCCAAGGGGTCGTGGTGCCCTCATTTTTAAAGGGTGATTAGGAGACCAGTCTAAGAATAGCTATAACTGATGAAAGGATTGGGAGAATTTATATATTTGGCAGTTCTAACCATTTTTTATGCTTTATGGACCTGGAAAGGAGGGACTTGCAATAAACACAAAATTCTAAAATGTCACCTGTGCCCAACTTCTATAAACTTCATTATCATTACCTCTGTAAGAATTAAAAGTCAGTTCATGTACTCCAGAGCAGCAAATATTGTCAGACAATGTGTAATGGAAATTTCTGAGAGCCAATATTTGACATCTAGAAATGAGAAGCATCCAGGACAACTTTTGAAATCGCCTGAATTCACTATATATTACAACAAAATATGAAGGTAAATATTACGGTATTTTCATCAGATGGCTTTAAATTAATCTTTGGATTTCCTTTAAAAAAAGAAATGAAGAATCTTTGAGTAATGGAGAAATGGAATGCCCCTCATATTGCTCTCACTCTGAAGTATGATGTAGAGAAAAATTACTTGGAAGTAGTTCCATTTCCACATTTAAACTCTTGTTGTTTGAGTCCAGAATGGTCTTAAATCATCTGGTTTAGGCCTTGGTACTGGAAATTAACTCTGGGTAGTCAGATGTGTAAACAGAGGCACAGCAAAACCCCACTGAAATTAATTTGTCTTGTGTGGCCTGGGGCCCTGTCCCATGGAGCTGTTTGCTGGGGGGTTGTTTATTTTATTTTTTTTTTAGTGTTCTAAAATGTTTCCCAAGTAAGTATGTGATGTTCCATAAATGACAGATCAGTAGTAGCAAACTTCAAACCCTCTTACAAAGTAGCTTTTCTTGGCTTTGTTGAGGAAAGTCTCTTTGATTCTGCTTGTATTTAATGTGCTGCTGGGTAACTGTGGAACATACATCATCTTAAACCAAATTCAGAGAGTACCATGAACTGACACCTGCTCAAGTCTTTAATTAAAAGTGGTCTAATCTCTAACAATCTCTATGTACACAAGCAGAAAGTATCTGTGTTTCATGTGTACTTTGAACTGCCATTCATTTAGAAATCAAAGATTTGTAAATGAAACACAGTATGCCAGACATGATGATGTTTGACTGGAACCTCTCCTTGTTGGCACAGCCTGGTTTTCCTGGTGCTGCCAGCCCCTGGGAATACATTCTTATTAAAAATTATCAAGAGAGGGAAAAATATAGAAGGAAGGCTGTCTTCAAAAAGTGTGTGTATCAACTATATAAAAAAATATATTTAAAGCAGGCAAACACATACAGTGGGACCTGTAGCAGAGAATTGCCAGTGGGATCAGACTTTTCTGGCTGAATATCTTGCAGATGAATATGTTGGCAGAGCCATTTCTACACCAGCTCTAGGTTTTGGGGTAACAGATTTTTATTTTTTTTTTAACAATAGCCTCAAAAAAGAGTTGTTGCCCATGCAGCTGCATACATGTAATGGGTTTATGGCTGGCCTTTAAAAGCTTGTCTTGCTGTAGCTGGTATCTTATTCAATATATCTGTTCTGGTTTTATACACAGTCTCTAAGATTAGTGTGGTTGAGTATATTGAAAGTAATAAAAAACAGACATAGAAAAATTGTTGCATGTTTAAAGAAAAAAATCATAAAACAAAAGAGGAAGTGCATCATTTATTATAACACCATGTAGACTAATGAAAAACATACTGCAGGCTGGAAATTTGTTAAGAGCTGAACTCAAAAAGTTTCCACTCCCAAAAAAAGCCTTGGGGCCTCCAGCTGTAAGCCTGTGGCTAAAGAGGCCCTATGGTAAACTGACATAAAAAATAAGTACTCCATAAACAGTCAGCTCCTGTTTCACAATAGTTGGAAAGATATTTTTTTTAAAGTATTACTATTGATGCTGACTGTACTTTATCAAAGTAAAGGGAGGCAGTGCATTTATGAGTAGAACATTAAACTGGGAGTTGGACACTGGGCACCAAAATGTTTATTGTACATAGGAGAACGTGAAAACAGATGAGGTGACCTGCTGAGAGCAACAGAACAGCAGCTGGTACTGGCAGAGTTGGAATTAGCATTAAATAATTCCTGGCTTCTCATCCTTGGCTCATTAGACTGGGCTGTACAATTCCCCTGTTCCTCTCCACGCTGAGCAGGTGCCACACCTTGTACCCAACCAAGTTCTTTCGTTTTGTGCAAAACCCCCTCAGAGTATTGGTGGTGTTTGCACCATCAGTGCTCACTTGAATGGAATTAATTTGCCACTTGGAGAAGACAAGGTGAAGTTTTGTGCCTGTCCTTTAAATCTAAACCAATTTAGATGAGAAGTCTTTCCTAGAGGTGCATTTTCCCTGCTGAGCCAACAAGGGCTTGGCTTTGGCTTTGCCTTTCCCCTTCTCCCTGATCAGCCCTTGCTAAGGACACTCATTCTCATGGCCATGGGCTTCCAGGGCAGGTTGAACTGTCAGGATGCTCTCCCAGGAAGGCATTGCAGCCTCCATTCCTTCTTTTTTTTTTTCAGAAGTAAAGCCAGTTAAACCTTCTGATTAATGTGCCTTCTGTCTGTTTCTCCAGAGGTTTCCTGCCTGGCAAAGAGCCCTGGAGAGCCTCAAGGATGATGGGGCACTTCCACAGAGTCCAGATTCACAAACTTAGACAAGTGTAGTAAATGGAATGTAACTTTATGAGGCTGTTTATGTGGCTGGTTTGTGATCTTTGAGAAGGACAATCTGAGAGTAAATATCATTTATCTGAGCTATGTCTTCAGTCAGGACTTGCTATTCTAGTATCTTTATACAGAAGTAAATATCAGGTCTAAAAGTCTCAGTTTTGGTAAAGATTTTCACATTTTTACATTCATGAAATAAACATGCACAATAATAATCACACCGTATTGTTACAGCTCTACTTACATGAGGTGCAGCCCAGGAGAATGTCAGTCTGAGGTGGAGCCACTGGGAGGAAAAAAAGAAAAAAAAAAAGGTTAAACACTTACTTCTAGGTGATGGAAAGAAATGAAAACAAATTTTAATCAAATCTGGTAAATATAGATCACTTTAATTTTTTGTCTTGCATCTCCCTATACCATCTCTGTGTACAATACCCAGTGTTTTCATCCAGTGATTAGAAAATCTGTAACAATTGTTCATGGTTTTTGCTGTTGCAATGCCTCACAGTGGGGCTGATGGTTTCATTTACACTTGTGAGATGAATTGAAGATCTTGAATAAAAGCTGTAGATTGATCTAAAAATAGAACCATAGCTTCCTTTTCCTCATTAAAAATGTCATGCTTGGTGGGTTAATACTGACATGTAACAGTCCCAATATGAAATATTTGTCCTGTAATATAAAACCACGATAAATGTCACTTTGGTTTGTTACTGTAAGAAGTGGTGGGTTTGGCACACAGTGTCACGTTAATTCACCATACTGAGTATGTGTTTGCTGTTTTGCATGCTATGAGTTAAAAATAGAATTCTATTTTATTGCATTATAAGAAATGTAATATATCCATCCACTCGAAATTTGCAACCACTATTTCAGTATGCAGATGCAACTTCTCTAAAGGAGAAGAAAAAATAAGTAAAGCACTAACTTCCATATGTACTGCAGTAGGGAAAAAAAATATAAACAGTCATATGTAAGGAATTAAAGATGTTTAAGCTGAGATTAATGATTGAACAGTAATATTTGTAGAGAAAGGCAAACTTTAACAAGAGTAGATGAGTTTTCCCCTAAAAAGAAAGATTAACTTGTTCAAGGATACTTAATTATGACTGAATTTTGAGATAAGTAGAATACTTTATCTGGAAGAAAAATGTTTTAAGATAGCTGCCCTTACCACTTCATTCTTTTTTGTGTTAAAGTTTTATTGAGAGATGCAACACTGGTCTGTAAAAGATCTGATGTCATTCTGATGCACTTTTTGTCTACTATCAGCACCAGTTATGGTTGTTACTACCACGTTTTCCAGTCAGGGCTCCCCTGCTCTCCTTGGCCTCTCTCTGCCCTCTGTTTGACATCCTGTGGTTGGCATTTAAGGGCCCAAGAAAAACAAACAGTGCAACCAGTATTTTGCTTGTAATTTTAGTTTCATAGTTTGATGGAGAATAGTAAATAGAAGGACAAAGTGTTACTATTTTATGTGGTCTTGGTCTTAAGAGAAAGGGATTTCTGTAGCTAACGTGTCTTTGTGATGTGCCACACAGGTGGAAATGCCCAACACCAGCTCTGGTGGCTGTAAAACCCTGCAGTAGTGGCTGGTTCATCACAGTCTCTGGCTGCCCTCACTTCTCAAGAATAAAAAATAAATCTGCCACAAATCTATCCAAAGAAGGAGCAGCTGTTCTGTTCATACTTCCATGCAAATTTAAGTCACATTTGGGGATGTAGTGGGACAGCTGCCCCATGCTTCAGAGCAGAAACTGATTGTGGAATGCTTCTCCTGGTGCCTCTCACTGCTGAAGTCCCACCTGGACACAGCTGTGACACATCTGGAGCTCTGGGAGCTCCAGCTGTGTAAGGACAGGCTGCAGGAGATGGCCCCCCATGAGTAATGCAATCCTTCAGTGCTTTAGTTGTGTCCTGTGGCCTCACCTCCCTGTGGGTATGGATGTCACTAGAATTAGACATGTGAATTGTTGAACTCAGCTGGCAAAGTTGCACAAGTTTCTTTATCCACGTAGCAAGGTGCATCACTGAGATCTGCACTCCATGGACCACTGCTGTGTGCTCACAGAGCTCTTAGGGCTGGCTTGGAGGAAGGTTCCGTGGTCACCCAGCAATCTCCAAAGAGCACCTTTGCCACTGCTGACCCGACCTATTCCCAAGGATAACGTGTGTGACTCAGTGCTTTCCTCCTCAGTGCCTCAGTGGCCCTTCTGCATTGATTTTCTTGCTTTGTGATCCTTGCTGTTGAAGTGCAATTTCTTGTATGTAGTAAATAACATTTCAGGATTGATTAAATCACAACATGAATCATAATGGAAATGCTGAGCTATACACACGGCTTTTCACATCTGTAGGTCTGTGGAGATGAATAACAAGTTCTGTAGTGACAGCCTTAAGGTGGGTTGGCAGTTTTGCTGGGAGCTGAACTCACTGGTTTTTGTCTTCATGTAGGCAACTTGAGTGGAATAAAATGCTGGTTAATCAATTTGAAATGAAATTGTGGCATGGGCAAAATGAGCACAGTTATTTCTAGATAGCTTAAAGAATGGAGTATGATTTCAAAGGTCATGTGTAATTATACTTTTATTCATGAGGCCTGTGAATCATATTAGAACAAATATAATTCATGTGTTGTATTAATCATACTGAATTCTGAATCAGGACATCAAATTTTGCAGTGCTATAATTAAGAAAAATGAAAGTGATAAGGAGCAGCAGCTATGTAGCTAATGAAGGAGTTAATTTCAACGTGTGTTTTAGCCCATTAAGTACTACAAAGCAAGAAGTGCTGCTTTGCCAGCACATCTAAAGGAAGGCAGTGAAGTACCACTCCCTTCCCCAGGCAGCATTGCTGGGAGTACCGGAGAGCTCCGGCCGGAGTTCCGGCACGAGCTGCACAAGAAATGTGCGAGAAGATATAAATCACTGGTGCAGAATGTCAGTTAGCAAGGAAAATATTTTGTATTCTGCATGTGGACACGAATTTTTCTCTATGCAAATGGTTTTATCCTTTCAGGTTGGACTAAGTTTAACAAAGTTATAAAGCCAAGAGCTCAGGTGTTTTTTTCTGTGTGTCAGGACTCTCCAGGGGCTGGGATCTGCAGGCCATCCAGGACATGATTGTTCACGCTGTGCTTTGCATTCTTCTTTTTTTTTAAGCAGTCTGAAACGTTTTCCTTGTGTGGTTTCACAACCCCATCTTTTTTTTCTTCCAAACAGCAGGAGTCCTATCACTAGATCAACTTTGGAATTCAGTGCTTCCAACAATTGTATAATGGATCCACATGTTTACACAGCATGACACTGGCATCCAGATAGTGTCATGAAAGTCCCCAATCAGTACTACTGTTTCATGCTTCTCTCTGCTTAAAAAAAAAAGGAGGGAAAAAAAATAAAAAAGGAAGAAAAAAGAAAAAAGGGAAAAGCTACAGGCGCTTTTTTTGCTGGTACTCAGGGGAGCAGTGAATGATCCCTCTGTTTCAGCCACCAGTACTCTCTCACAGAATTTTGGAAAAGACTTTTCCATCTGCTCTAACTGAAAATGCCAGCTCTCAGGTATTTTTTCAGTACTTATTGTATCAATAAATAGATCTTAAAATCATAGAATCCCAGAACTGCCTGGGTTTTAAGAGACCTTAAAGATAATCTACTTCAGCCCCACTGCTGTGGACACACCAGACCAGGTTGCTCAGAGCCCCATCACACCTGGCTTTTGTTCCAGGGATGAATGCTACAAAACAGGAGACTGGAAAAGAACATTTCCAGACCCAATCCTTTCTTCCTTCCTGAGACTCCCTGCTGAATGGAAACTTTTATCTGTGTAGTGTTGTGCCCCCAACTCACAGCACCCACACCACTGCCTCAATAAAGCTCCAGCTGCTTCTCCCTGCCACCGGTGTGTCCCTGTGCTGATGTGAGTATTTTCATGGCCTGATGGTGAATCAAATCACACAAAGGATCTTTCTGAAAATCAAAATACTGAGGGGCGGGCTCAGGCACTTGGCATTAGTGTAGCATGGGACAACCATCTGTAGTTTACTCATTCCTGTATTCTGGTGAGTGTTTGATTCCTGTTCCCTGTTATTGGATGTGAATAAATCAGTAGCAATTACTTGGCAACAACCTTCCATGGTCATTTGCTCTGAAGAAACTTAGTCCCTGGTAGCATTGAGTGAAGGAAGGGGGGTTTGGCTGGGACACCAAAATCTTTCTCTTTTTTTTATGCTCTCATGGGATCTTTCACTTCCACACAAGCAACTGCCTGAACTGGCCAAGTGGTCTTGATTTAATGTTGCTTTATGAACATGACTTGTCGCAGCTGCAGGATGTCACAACCTCTATTTCCTTAGCTTAGATTTGAAATCTGGAGCCATATGATTCCGATGAACCACAACTGCCCTTGCTTAATTTAACTTGATGTATTTGTTTTGAAAATACTGTTGTTCACTCCAAGTTTTAGCTGCTAAACAAATTAAGCTGATCTGCACTGGTAAATGGGGGATACTGACCAGCTTGATTAAAAAACTCCCTAAAAGCTGCAAAGAAAGCTCCAGTAATCTTTAGCTTATCAGTGCCAATGAAAATATTTCATTAGTGTGAACTTAAAAAATCAAAACTCATTTTAAATACAAAAATTAGAGATTGTCTCTGAGATGAGTGTAGCTCTGATACAAAAAGAATCCCAAAATTCTTACAAAAATAATTGTATGTTGTACGGTATTTCAGGGAAGTACAGTGAGCCCACAAAAAACTGCTGCTGCAGACAGGATTCAGAGTACAAGATGATGAGCACAACTGAGTTGGCTTTGCATTCAAAATTTGATTTTACAGGGCTCCTGTTCTTGTGCAGCTGAGAAACAAGCTTTTGCATTTGAAGTAAAGCCAACTGGACTTGTAAAGATACTTATCTTATTCTCTGGCCCCATTCAAATCACCAGAAAATATTAAGGCTGACAAGCCTAACTCGATATACTTCTCAATTAATATTTTTATGTTACAGTACACACAGATTTGCACAAGTGCCAGGTTTGAAGTCACTCAGCTGGTTTCCAAGTGGCAGATGCTGCTTTCCCTACTGTATGTCTGCTCTCCACGATAGTAAATATTAATGTCAGAGTTTAGTGTCTTCCTTTGTAACTTGTTGCATTAGAGAAATCTTAATTTAGTCCATTTTAATTTGAGACTAAACTTTTCAGTTCTAGGTTCACACATACAGTGTGTGTCAGCTCTCCACAACTCATTGTTACTTTTGGCATTTTGTCTTCTGTTGAAATTTATGTGCTCGTTGGTTGAGCAGGATTTTTTGTTGTTTTGTAATTTATTTTTTTAAGAGTAACTCATCTGGAGTAAGCAGTCAGAATAAAAGCTGTGCCACGTCCTTTCTAAAGATGTTTGATCATGTGCTTCAGATGTGTAAAATTAAAAAAAGAGAAACAGTCTTTCCCATGGCTGTAGTCTGTTAAATACAAAAAACCCCAAACCTTCCCCAGCGTTTGCAAACCCACCCTTTTATTGAAGAGATTGAGACATAGCAGAAGTGAAAAATCACCCAAAAGGATCTGCCTGTGCACCCAGTCACTGAATTCTCAATTCTCAGTCTCAACTGCTAATATGTCCTGTGAGATTTCTTACTGTTTGTTATATAAATGAAGATTCTCATTTACAGGATCTAATTTGTAGAATTTTTTTATGATTACATTTATAAATGTCATAATCTCATTACATTCTTAACTTCCACTTTCTACAACTGCTTGTTTGTAGTGGCATTTGGTAAATTTTCTTATTTAGTTATTCATAGATACTCAGAGAGACTAAACAGAAAGTCTGAGAGCTGGGATGCTTTCCCAAATGTAGCTTAGAGCTGTTGGCCAGTCAGTGAACTGCTGGTGCAGTCTGAAATAGGAGTAGCCCCAGCAGCACCTGCTGGAACAGCATCTGCAGGATGCTACGTTTGGCAAATCAACATTTGCATGTTGATAACGTGCAGGTGGATCAGTGTGAGGCACCCACAGAGCTGCTTCTAATTGTCAGGTGTGTCTTATGGAGTGGAAAAGTGCAGAGGAAATTGTATTCAAACACTGAAAATTACCTTACAATTAACATGCAATTTAACCTGATGGATCTTGGGCAATACTACTTACTGCCAAACTGCAGGGACTGGGTGAGGTTTCTTCCCCTGCTCCTGTTTCCTCTCCCAGGGAGGACAAACTGGTTCTGAGTTTAGTGTAAGGCAGTGGAGCCATTCCGGATGTAAAAGCTGCTGTTGGTGTCTAAAGACAGTGCTGTGGCCTGGGGACTTGGCTGAATTCCTTAGCAATGGTTCCATGACCAGCTGCAGCAGTTTCTTGCACTTAACCATCTTTTTTTTTTTTTTTTTTTTTTTTTTTGACATGGTCACTAAAAATTATTTATGCACCCTAAGATTTAACCCATCCCATATTAGACTGTGCTGTGTCCCAGCCTTGCAGGCTGACCTGACTTGATATTCACACACACACAGAGCTGACATTTCACACATCTCTGTCAGAGCTGACGGCTGAAGAGCACTTTGTGTAAGCTGCTGACAGCTCCATGTGTGGCCAGGCACTTCCCAGGAGGGGATGTTTGGCCCCTGGCTCACCTGGTGAGTTGAACGCGGGCACTTCCCTGCCAACAGTGTGAACGTGACCACCTCCAGACACTGGATGGGATGCCTGCACTACGTCCTGTGCTGGGACCTGCCTGGTGGCACATAGTTCTCTCTCAGCTAACCTGGGACACAGAGCTGCCTTGGAGCCTGTCATCAGGAACAGAGCTTACTGACTGGAAGGTTTGTGTAGGCCTGAGAGATTTCAGCCTGCTAGCAGCTGCTAACTTTTTCCCAAGGAGAAATTTCTCGAGAAAGTTTCTTCTCAAAACAATCTTGGCAAACAACTCTCCTTTCTGAAAACAATCTTTTTCCAGGTGGTGTTTTGCTGTTTCTCTAGTTAAACCAATGGGATTAGAAAGATGATGTTCTTATTCACCAATCATGTTAAATCTGTATCAAAACACCTTATAAAAGATAGTAAGAATTAGAAAATAAAACCTCCTTTTTCTATGCTCTTTGCCTTCTGAATTACTTGGAGTCTTTCTTTCGTGTCCTACAGTGACAGGTTTGCACCGTTTGCCCCATCTAGCAAAGGCGAAGGATTGCAGAAGGGAGTTCCAGGAGAGGATGATGAATGTGGTAGTGCTCGAGCAGGGAGGAGCTGGAGGTGGGCTGAATGTGTTGTTGAGACAGAAAAGAAGAATGAGATTTTGCAACAAGGAGGAAGTGGTGTTGGTGACTTGCCACATCACAGTTCTCAGTGGCCCGCCCATTTGTTTTGACATCAATACCTACTCTCCAGCTATGCCGAGGCATGAAGACAACACGTACCCTCACACTTGTGATCTTCAGGGTTTGTTGCTGCTCTTTGAAGAGTGAGCTTGATGTTTCAATGTTTTGTTTGGAGAGTCAAGCATTTAGATTTGTAATTCTGCCCTTCTAGCCATTTCCCTGTTTTACCTTGCAGAGTAAACATTCTTTTGTCCCATTTCCCAGACATCTTTCCTTTTCTTTACTGTTGGCTTAATTTTGAGATGTTATACTCAAGTCAGAGGTGCCTCCTTGGGAGCAAAAAAACCCACAACAGCTAATGGTTTGAGTGAGCTAACTATTTTCTCTGTTTAGAAGGAGCAGCTTACTTTCCAGTATTCTGGAAGTCCTCAAACACAGATCCTGCCAAAGGCACTGACTTAAACGGCAGCAGTGCTTAGGAGAACATGCTCAGGTTTTCTGGCAGCTCTTACAATTCACTTAGAATAAACAGGCACGTTGCTTGCAGCAAGTGCCCCACAGTTTGGAAAGCAAAGGTGCCTGCTGAAGGCAAATTTGTAAAGAATTCCTTCTTGTGGTTATAGTTCTCTATTTTCATTTCTTCTACAGTGGGTCCAGTTTCCTCAGGGTTTGATATCCAAGATCTTAATATCAAATCTGGAATTAATACAGCTGTATTTAGAGACTAAGACATTTGCAGGGTTCATAGCAATAAGTCACTGTGTGGCACAGTGGGGAACTCAGTGTGTTTTAAACATTCTCCCTCTGTGCATGTACAGATTTTTATAGTTGAATTGAGAATTTATAACATGCTGGGTCTCATATTCCAGGTCTGTTTGTTTCTAAATCTATACACAGAACTTGGACTAGGTAATAAATTTCTGCAGATGAAATGAAGGCTGATTAGAATTTTAATATTAAGGAAGGAAATGGCCTTGGGTAGTGCACTACAGAGCAGAACAGGCCTTCTGTTAATACACAAGAGTATTACTGTTTTCTTGAACTTTGCCTTCCAATCCAATTACAACTTGTGCCTAGAAATCATAACTCTGGTGCCTCCCAGTTGATAATGTTGAATGTTATCCTTGTCCAAGCTTATATAATTTCCAGTAGTAAAAACAATCTTGATTATAAAACTGCTAGATAATATACTCCTAAAATTGAGTTATGGGCAATAGTACATGGTCTTTGTTGATAAACAAAGCAGTCATGATGGTATATCAAATTGACCCAGTTCTGTCTCGTTTTAAATTAAATTAAATCAAAAGCTTTTTCTTGGGATGTGCAATTCCTGTGATGACATATTGTGTAACTCACACTTCGTGTAAGAATGAAGCAAAGCTTTCAATGTAAATGATTTTTTTTTTCAAGCAAAATAACGGGAATCTCTGTGTTGGCTTTCATTTTGAGCACGTCTGTGATAGCATCATGCTCACAGTATGAAATGAGCTCATCCAAGGAGTAGTTCCAGGCACTTCCCTTATCAGCGTAAGCCATCACAGCTCAGAACGTGTCCTCCCGTGTCCTCCTCCACTGCCCTCGCCGGTAACTGGATTGGACAAGATGCTGCATAATTCCCTGGATCTGTATTTACCATTCCTTGGCTGCACACATCTTTGCTGCACATTCGCAGCAGAAAATATCATTAGTGAAGTGTGGAATCACATTCTGGTATTATTTAATGAAAATCCATTCTGATTCCTTGCTCCTTCAGAGTATGTTATTAGCGTAGTAAAACTAATCATTTTCTTTCAAAGGGAATGACAATTGTGTCCTTGTTTAGATGCTGCCTGTGTATTTATAGGATATAAATATATGTAGCCAAAGTTGGTGGCTAAACTTGGCTGCTTCCCCTGCTGGTTTCTGTGGTTTTGCTTCATTGTCCAGAAAAACTGACAACATTCTCAACTCTCTTGCATCCATCACCAGGTTTGGTGAGATGTCCACTCTTGGCAGAAAAAGATCAATGGATATTTGTTTATTTGGGCCTCTAAATTCTATGGCAGACTTTTATCATTTATTATCTATCTCTAAGAAGTTTTGTTTATCATTCTCACACCATTAAAACGTCACATTAGTGGCACAGTCTGAAACATATTTATCCCACTCTAAAATCTCAAGGGGTTGTGCACAAGCTGTTATGCAAGTAGGTTTATTTTAGATTTCTTCCCTTTCTTCTTTAATCACTTGTGTAATGTGTTTGAAATATATGTCTGATGTTGATTCCTTTTTGTGTTCCATTGGGGGCACTTGATTTTGCAGCTAAAATGATTGAATACGAAATGTTCTTTTTGCATGGATATAAGAGAGTGTTTTCTTCTTTCAGTCAGAGAATGGCATTCCTAGGATTTAAGGCCTGATAAATTAACAAAAAAGTAAAGCAAATCCAAAAAGACTAAAATATAAATGTAATTTTATAATTTGGGGGTTTTATACTGTAAATTAGGGCAGAAAGAACAAATTATGAGGGCTACCATTCCAAATGAAGAAATTAAAATTATTACAGTGTCACCCACACTGTAAGAACAGTATGTATAAACTCTGATTTCCTTCATGATTTCCCCCCCCTATATTAGCCTACAAGTCTTTCAGTAACCAGAAATAGGCAGGTTTGTGATGATTTAGTATAAGGAATCTGATGCTGAGAAAGAGAGTTGTGTTCAAATGATTCACCCATCATTTTTGTTTCCCCTTTGTTTTTTAAAGTAGAAAAATGCTAATGTTTCCTTTCTTTTCTGAACTTCCAGACTGGAACCAAAGTTGATAATGCCACTCCCAGGGTAAAGTACCCTTCACAGATCTTCTTTGTAGAGCTTATTAATTCTTTTGTTTGATTTCTTGCACTTTTTGGGCACAGCACAGTAAGTTTAGTGTTGGTATCTGCATTAGACTTGGCATTTCAGTAACATTCCAGTTTAAAGGTTCTGCTGTGATTCAGTGCTGAAGGTGCAGTGAGTCGGCAGCTCTGGAGAGACTCGTTTCTTCCTGGTGCCATATGTTATCTTTGATCAGGAAACCATTTGAACTGAGATGCCTTCAGATATAATATGAGCAAATATAGAAGTCCAGACCTTACCAGACAGTTTTGCTGCAAGGGAGGACCCAGTTGTGGTTTTGCCTACAAACACTTTTTATTAGTTGAGTTACAGTTTTTAATTACTCACAACTGTGAGGGATTTCATGTCAGCCATGTGAGCTCTGTGAGCATTCAAAACTGAATTATCACTATGAGTTTGCCATGTATGTCCCTCCTCAATTCACTTCACTCAAAAGCTGAGGAGAAGAGAATGTGACTGAAGAACACTTTCTTCAGTAGAACAAAATGCAAAGCCTAATCCAGTGATCCAGCTGGCATCTTATACTAAAAGCTCCTTGAACAATCCAGGCATCATACAAAATTCTGGCATCAAACCAGGCAGTTGGTGACACCCAGTGCTCCAAAACTGACCAGTACTGCTTGTAGTGACAGACATGGGCAAAGTGTTCCATCATGTGCCAGGGGAAGTGTTCCTGTCACTAACCCTGGAGATCTTCCCACCCAAAGTGGTACCTGCCCTGCTCAGTGTGCTCCTGAAATGACCAACTGCAGAAGAAAGTGGACACACGTGTGTAACTCAATGTCCCCATGAACACTGAATGAATTTTGCAGCTTTGTCAGAGGTGTTTCCACCTCAGAGTTTCCAGAAGAACTGGTGGGAGCGCAGCTAACACCTTCACTCATCATTCTTCCTGAAGAATGATGCTACATCCAATGCTTGTTCACGCAAAGACATCTTAATCTTATTGTAATAGGTTCTAATTACTCACTTCTGCAAGATCCCTGCCTGGGAGTCACCACAAGCCAGATACTCTGTGAATGATTATCCCAAGAAGTT
This sequence comes from Zosterops lateralis, assembly GCF_965231275.1. Lineage (NCBI taxonomy): Eukaryota > Metazoa > Chordata > Aves > Passeriformes > Zosteropidae > Zosterops > Zosterops lateralis. The sequence goes on from NC_139775.1 coordinate 4,151,694, forward strand.
AATTACTGTGGAGTCACTCCAGCTCTTTAAAATGCATTGCCTGTACCAATACCATAAATCCATTTTCCTCTCCACTTGCTGTGGAGCCCTTTGTACCCTGGATTCTGTGTTAATGAAGGCCCAGAAGTGCTGTTGTGGCTTATTCCTCTTGCTGCTGGTTGTCATCCACAGCCGAGCCCGTGCCATGGGGACATGGCTACAAAGACACTGATAACCAAACAGGTCAGGTACTATATGGCCTAGTTTTTAAAATTCTGATTGTCACTCTGGAGAAAGAGCCACAAAAATGCTACAGAATTGTCTGTCTTTGTAGTGGATTTTGTGGCTTCCTATTTGCAACATTTGTTGCGAATAAATTTTTTGCACTTTGGCCAAACAAGACTGTTTTTATGACTTTACTTCCAAATGTGTTGAAAGCTTATGTTGCTGTGTTATTTATTGTACAGCACTTAAATAACTTTATATACTGAACATATGCTAAAGCAGAATTGACAAATGGCATCTCCCTCAGTGTAACTTAGAAGAATTTCAGAGAACCTGCAGTTGGTGTCCTACTGCAACCACGTAACTTTGCAAGGAAGACAGATGATTTAAAAGTTTTGGGACAGAACTGGGAAAATTATAATTATTTGAAATTATGACGGTACCAGGAACATTAACCCGAATTTGACTGAAATCCAAACCCTAATCTAAGAAGCTAAAAGAAAAGTAATGAAAGATACAAGGCTTTTACTATGGATGAAGGATTTCAGAAACCTTAAGAGGACTGTGTGCTCTATTATATGGGTTATGTTTCTGACACCTCCCAGTGTGGATTTAAAGTAGTTTTTTTATTTTAAAAGGAAAGATATACAGGCAGTTTGGCAGTAGGTCTACTCTTTGTATAGATAAAAATGCCTAAAAAACTCTTTGACAGTTGCTTGTAAGAGGAGCTGTATTAGATCTTTTTCTGCTTTTATTTCTAGTAAATTTACTGGCTGAACAGCTTAGGAGGTGTTTCAGGCTAATTATCCATTTGCAAGCAACAACTGTGTCTCAAGTCTTTTGATCATGTGCCAGTTTCAAACTGAAAACAAACCTTGATATGACTGCACTTTTCACTTCTTTGGACTTTGCCTTTTGTAGTTGGTCAGAAATTTTGCATAGATTTTAATATGCATTTCCTACTGTCAAATGTGTGTTCCTTCTACCATAATGACATAGACATCCCAAACCAGATCTGCTTAATTAAGTGGTAAAGGAAGAGTGTTTTGCCATATCAGTTCTTACAGCATGTATGCCTTTTCCTGTTAAGGCACTCCTATTCCTAAAACATTTCCCATTATCACTCGTGTCCTGACAGAAATAATATCTTAGGAGGTCTGAGACCAGGTTAAAAAAAAATAATTTAAAAAATCCTCAAATCCTGTGAGCTCAATCTAACTTTTGTTCTGTGGTGACCCAAGGGTAAAAGAAACCCTTTTAAATAAATTTGTTCTCTTTCTAAATAGGTAACTAGCCAAATGCATTTCAAGTATTTGTTCAACTGATCAAATATTGCTTTAGGTTTAGAAAACAAATTAACCAAATGTTTGAAGAATTAGACATTTTGTACCTGAACACTTCCCTGTGTCATTACTTCTGCACTGATGACCCCAAGTACTGTGGTCAAAATAAAAGACCCTTTCCATGAAAATAAGTCAGAAAAATGTTTAATTTTTTTTATTTTTTTAAAATGAAACAACTAAACTGTGGAAGTTCACAGTCTTTTTATTTTACCCTTTAACGTAAGAGAAAGTCGCACCAGTGTGTAAAATTTAAGTCCTTATTTCTTCTGTAGATACACTGATTGGCTGAAGTAGATATATATATATATATTTGGCAGAAACATAAATTGATAGCTGAACACTAGTTTGAATTTGAGATAAACATTAATTTGAATTTGAGATAAACACTTTTCTATGTGTATGGGTTCAGAAAGCAGAACAGTCTGTCCTGACACTAAATAACCACAGTTCCCAGGTGGAAATTCTCAATTTAGATTGATTAACTTCTAACTCAATGGCTGTGCTTTAAGATGCTGCCAGTGTTTGAATCACTGGTATTAGATACCATTTCTCTTTCTGCTCTGGAAGTAGAAGCTGTGAACTCCTTTTTCACACTTTCAGGGTAAGATTTTCTAGTAATTAGCTAATAACAGGAATGGACTCAGAGACACAACATTTGATGCATGTCAAAGGCATTTTTGCATGCTACCTATGACAAAGAGTTTTAAATAGACCCAATTAAAGTTTTGGCAGTAAGATTTCAAAATCTCAGTTGATTCCTGCAATTGCTCTGTTCCATTCTGCTGGAAGTGTCTCCTGTTACAGTGTGTGCCCACTGTGAGCTTAGACCTGGGTGATTATTGGATGTTCTGCTTACAGAACTGTGAGGCTTTTATAAAGGTTGCTAGAGCTTAATTCCTAGCAGGCCACTTGCTTTGAGTCATTGCTAAACTGAATGTTGTGATGCAAGTCCAAAAGGAAATGCAAAGGGAAGGACAGAGGATGGCAACACTTGCTGTTCTTTAACTGCCTCGACCACATCTTGCAATATGATTTTATTTGTACAGTGTATGAAGATAATCTATTTTCTTTATTATATTAGTTATTTTAATGAAGTTATGGGTATGAGTTATTATTACATGGCAGCATTTATTTGTTTAATTAGCTAAATGATACAAGTGAAATTTCATTTTGAACTCAGTCATCATCCCTAAAACTGCTGGAGCAGCTCAGTAATAGACTGCTACCATTACCCACTCCAAAATGAGCAAGCAAACCCATGAATTTTTGCCACAGGAGACTTTGTTTCTGATGTGTTTATTGAGCACTGGTGGGTGGGTAGTGAGCGAGGGGATTTTCCTTCTCGTTCAACACTGCACGAAGTAAACCAGCACCTTCTCACTGGAGTTGTACCTTGAAATGGCTACAAAACCTTGACAGCTCCAGTGGAAGCTGCCTGTTTGTCCCCTGGCTGTGCCTCAGAGTATCTGATGGGCAGGGAATCAGCATCTGTGCTGGACACTGAACACTGCAGGTCAGGGAGTCACAGCTCCAGCAGCCAGAGGAGAAACTGAACCTGCAGCTCACCTGAGAGGATGAAGAGCAGATGGAAACTTCCCTTTTATACAGATACTGTCGGCATTGTGGAAATGTGAGTCCTGTACACTGTAAGACATTTATTAATTGCTATACTGCGCTTATCTGTTGCCATTTTTTAAATTTACTTGCTGAACTCTGTAAGAAATCAAAATTATAGATTTTTTAAAATAACATGAAACACCTGAGTTCAGGCTCTTGGAAGCAAAAATTATGCTTTCTGCCTTAACTAGACCTCTATAGTAATTTTGAAATCAGAGAGAAATAACTGAAAGCCCAAAACAGCAATGCATGATGCTACTAAAGAGCAACAAATACAAAGTGATCTGTGGTAATCTGAGAGATGACAAACTAGAGTTCATCACCCCAATATGTAAAAGGTAGGATACACATAGCAACATTACGTATTTTACACTTAGGTTTATTTTAGGGAATTGTGTCTTCAGCCAGAGGGTGCAAAAAAGCTGTACATCCACTTCCTTCCACCTTTCTATCACCTCCTCCTTTTGCTGGCAGAAATGTTCACAGTGAATCAACTTAACAAACTGATTTGGTATTAAAGTAACCTTTGTGAGGGGACAGAGGGGTGATTTTCACCCAAATGGTTTTACAAAACTGTGCAAACCCTTGTGCCAAGGAAGAGATGGGAGAAGATGGAGAGTGTATCTTTTGGCAGCTGTACTGACTTATGCAGGTTTAAATTGTTGTTAAAACTATTACCTGAGATTTTTAATCGTAAGTGCAAAGCTTTCTTTAGAGCCTCCACAGAAGCATTTGGTTGTGTAATCTTTCACTGAATATCCTCCATCTAATTTAGAAGCACATTGTTTGTTCCACTGCAGTCACTATGTGGCTGTATTTCTTCCATTAAGTTAATAATCTCTATTCTATATAATGTGGGTATTCTAGTGCAAGGCAGGCAAGGAAGAAATCAGAGCTCTGTGTAATGACATTAAGCTTTTAGGTTACAGACAGAGTAAAGGACTCACAGCTGCTTAACATATGCCCTCTGCCTGAACTCGCTTTATCACTTGGTATCTGACTGCTCTCAACATATAAAAAGTTGCAGTGATTGATAGTCGGTTATACAGTATTTGTCAGGGTGAACTGAATCATTATGTGTATAGATTCAGGAATACAGAAAAATAAAGCTGAAAGAAGAACAACAAAAACTCTGACATCTTTCCCATTCATTAAGCTTTCCTAAGGCAACTGTTTTTGTTTGCAGGAGTTAGTGGTTGCTGGTTTTTCTAACCAGCAATTGCTGAGTGATTTAGAGTACATCTCTGCTCTTTTGTTTGGATTTCATTTGCGAAACCATTTAGAGTTATAAAACTGTCAACTTAAGAACATTCTATATATTTTGCCAGTGAGGGCCTCCTGTATGCAGAGTTTATGCATTTCTCTCCATTTTGTGTGCTGTTTGAATCCTCAGTATATATCACTGTTCTTCTTTTTCTGGTTGTTCGAATAATTCCCGCTGCCTTCTTTAGAGCAGCAGAAATCCTTGAAGTAATTATGAAATTGCATCTCAGATCAGTCATCAGATATTGCTAACCACAACATCTCACCCTTGGCCAAGCCTAGCCCAGCAGTGCAGTAATAGAATGTTCTGCTGGTGCTTAAAAACACTTGAAATTTAGAAACCCTGACTGCAGCTAGAATTGAATCATGTACCTAAACATTAGAAAGCATAGACGGGAACTGTTAATTATGTTAATTACAGTAGTTATACCACAGTATGGTACCTTTCTAAACTCTCAGATGCCCTAAAATAACTACGAGCTAAGAGCTGAAAAATGTTACACAGACTTTTATTACCTACTCCTCAGAGCTTTGCTCACTGTTCCTCTCCTGCAGAATTCCTTTGGTGGCTAAGCTCAGCTTTACATTGTGTGGAGGCTGTAGGGCCCACATCTATCATCATTCTGCACAACCTCAAGCTCTCCTGGCCTTGTTGCTGGCCCTGTTTCATGCATTTCATGTATTTATTTCAGATTTTCTATTCCTATTGGTCATAAGGTATGGCGGATTTAAGTTATCAGGTACTAAAATTATATAAATTTGGCTGTGGCATTTTTCTGTAACTTTAAAGTTGGAATCTGTCATGAATTTGCACCACTTATTGTTCCTGGATGTTTGGTTGGTCATGTACAGTGGGGGAGATAAGCCAGAGCTTCAAAACTGCTTTGGCATTTTTGGAGTCAAAAGTTTTTAAAGGTTCAATGGCAGATTTTAGGAAAGCCTTAAATAACTGAAGAGCTCACTTTGTGAATCTGGAAGAATCTGTTCAGGAAGTACAATGTTTTGTCTTTGCTGTCTTAATAGAAAAACAGGTTCTGATTTTCCTGGCTTCCCTGACTTTCCCAGTGTTGCCTGTTGTCCTTGACTTCACATTTCAGTAACCATGCTTCCTGCATCCCTGGCAGGAGATCTTATCTCCATTTTCCACCTTATGACCTTCCAGTACAATTTTAGCTCCCAGTATTGCAAGGGAAATTATTAATTTTTAAAGAGAGTTTAAAGAAAGAGAAGATGAGGAGATTTCTTTGTGAAACTTGTGGGGTTTTTTTTCCTTTGGAGATTGCAATCTTACTTAACATGTTTTAGGAAACATACTGACTTTTACTTCAGTCCCCAACAAAGAAGTATCATATCTGCTTGCTCATTTCACATTCACAATAATGGAATATCTCTCATTAAGGTAGAATTTTTCATTTTAACTCTAGTTTAGGTTTTTCTGTTTCAAAGTATATTTTATTGTTTGCAATTATAAAAAGAAATATGAAACTTTTCTGTTGCCATTCAACAATGAAGTCTGACATCTTGGCTTTTTTCCAGACTAGTTAATTTTTTTAAAATTTTGTTTTAAAGATCAGGATTTCCCTTGAGATGGACCTTCCATTTGCTGTTAATCTCTCTCTTCCTTTGCTCTCCCTTTTTTTTTTGCCTGGCATAAACTACTTCACTTTCAAAGCTCTGCAGTCTAATCCCAGTGTAGCCATTATCCCTGTGCACTATGGAAATGTTGACTCTTGGTTCAGTAACAACTCAAACATTTACCTTTGACCATCTGTGTTTTCTAATGACCATCTCCAGTCCTGTGCTGCCCTGTGTGCCATGAAGAAGTTCCTTGTTGTTCCTATCTTAAAACTTTCTTTTGATCCCTGCAGAATTACATGATAACAGAACAGGTATCTGATAAACTTAATCCTCCTGTTGGTGGCTCCAGGCTTTCCTGTAGCTCACATATTATCCCATCTGGAGTTATCCACTCTGTTTTGTATTTAACTTCAAAATTACACGGGCAGCTGTTGTTTCCTTTTGTATTCATACTTGGTTAATCAAAGATGTAAAATGTAAGTTCAGCAGGTAAAGCCTGGCTTTAAAACTATCATGAGTTGCAAATTCTGTCCATGTAAATTCTAGTACTTATTTCATAAATATGCTTAAGCTACTTATTATTGAAATGTAAATTAATACAATTTTATTTTAGGGTAACTTGCTAGATGCCTTAATTCCAAAAGAAGCAAACACTACCAACACCTTGTTTTGTTCTACTTTTACAATGATACTTTTCAGTGTGGTCTGCTGGAATACAAACAGGTTTTATGGAGCATTTTTACTAAACAGTCAACAGGTTTTAATTTAGCTTCTTAAATCATAATTGTTTTTCAATTTTCTGCTCTGCCTCACAAACGCATAATGAAGGCACACCTGATGCTATAAAAACCAGATGTCATTTCAGTATTTTCAGCTGTGTGATAAATTTGGACAGCTTAAAAGTTGGTGTCATAGATGTATAGTTACCCGAGAGCTCACAAGAACAGAAAGCATGTAGAGCATTGCTAATTAAATAGGATTTTGGAATGGGTTGCACTTTATTTTCAGAGACTTTCAAAATTATGGATGGAATTTTCTTAAGGAACTATCAGGAGACCATTTCAAACTTACAAACAAATTCAAATTCTTTCTCCCTACCAGTCATGTTAAGTACCACTTGCACTTGCTCATGGGGATTTGAAGAGCAGCACACAGACCTGAAGGAAAGTTAGATTGTGTAATTCGTGCCAGCTCCTAAAAACATTCCTCCTTTACCATTCTCCTTGAGAAAGAACTTAAAACAGGATGTTCAGAGGCAACTGAACTGTGCCTGACATACAGTTTTATAGTACAGCTTTATACTACTTGTTTCTTTAAACAATTCCAAATTCTGCATACAGGTGTTCAAAAGTCTCTTAGTGGAAATTATATATATTTAGAAGAAGGACCATTTCACACAAATTAATTGTCACAACCTCAGTCATCCGTCTCTGGTTATCACTAGGCAGGAAGTCAAATGCAAAAATCAGTAATGCCCATCACATTTCTTCCTTATTTTGTTTAAATGTGTGTCACTTTTCACAACCAAACTGAGGGTCCAGTTCTCTTTCTCCCCAGCCATTTCATCCCATTGTAAAGCAAACCAAGAGACAAGATGTGCTGAGGGTGTTGATACCCTTATGCTCAGGATGAAGGTGCAGGACAGTGTGCTCGTGTTCTGGATGCTGCTGTGGGTGCCTGTTTTAGGGTAATTGAATCATGAAATGATCACATTCTGCTAAAGAAATGAATCCTGCCCACTCCATTTTCTTGAGTGTCTTCTCTTGGGTCTTGTGCATCACATTCTGGGATATTTTGCCAGGTTTTGAAGAACATCTTGGTATAACTGACTAAAAATGGTGCTGGTTTTATTAAGAAATTAAGGGGAAAAGTTCTATTAGGTCTGGTAGAATATGGAAGGTTTGAGAGTAGTGTTTATGTCCCAGGACATTGATTCCCTGTAACTATACATCCTGTTAACTCTGCAGCTGGAGACAGTGGCAACTTGTTGGTAAGGAGGTAGGAAGTTTTTTATGTTGTTTTTAACAAAAATGTCTTCTTAAGTCAAATATAAGAATTCCTGTTGGAATTGTAGGGAAAGCCACCTTTCCTACAGATCAATAACCATTATTTTCTACTTAATATTTAGTATTCAGCTCCACTGATCTTTCCCATAAATGGCAGAAATGTACCTTCTCCAGCTGTATGTTAATTATGTTCCATTTTTAAGTCAGAATGGGTACATTACAGAGAAGCTGTCAATTTGAGACTGAGCAAACTAAATATACTCAGCTGAGTGAATCCAGCACTGTGAACATGAACCACTGGTATAAATAGGAAAGGAGACACCTTGAAGCTTTACCATATTCAAGAAGTGTCAGATCATGTTCATTTGAGAGGGATGGCAACACTCTGTTTCCCCCAGTGCAGGCATGAATATTGTTTTACTGAACACAGGCTATCCAGCTGTTCAACAGACTCTGGTGTTTGCACCTTTATTGCAAATTTCAGCATTTTTTGAATGGCCATTCAATTTGTTTTTTATAAATCCCTGATCTTTTCCTTCATAAAGACTTAAATGGGGCAGATTAAACCCAATTGTTTGTCCTTCCACCTTTAAAATACTTCTATCTACTTTTCTGACTGTTTCTAAACTTGATGGACTGTTTTCAAACAGCTCTTTTACCAACAAGCATTGCTGTGAGGACAATTGGCATGAACTGTTAGGAACTCTTGATTATGATGAAGATGTGTTTCATTGTTGAGGACAAAGCACTCCCGATATGGGACCTCCAAGACTGGTAGAAATGTGAAAAATTGGTTCCCAATAGTTCTTTTCTGTTGTACCCAACTCAGCATAGCAACATCGGATTCCTCCAGACCTTCCAGAGGGAGAGTCTGAAGGGTAATTCACTGTGCACAGAATTGGCTTTAATAACATTGACATGACTGAAAAACCCTGGTATGACTGCTAGAATATCTGTATTTGATCACAACTTCTGGTAAAGAAAATACCTTTCTTTCTATGTTGTGTGTTTGAAAAGAGTATATTCCATTAGCAGTGGTCACTTATGCCCACTTGGCTTCTGAAAAAATGCATTACTATGAACAAAAATATCCCACATTTTAAAGATAATACTTGTATTTCTGCTGAGGGAGTAATGGGGAGGAATATCACTTGAGCTTGAGAATGTCAGTACAAGTGGTAAGTGTTGTGTAAGTCCCACCTAAGCTTTCCTTGTCTGAAATGTTAAATAAAGACTTTAATGAGTTCCTCTGCACAGGGATAAATTTAGCTCCAAGAGCAGTGCAAGGCAGACTTGTTGATTGGTGTGGGAATGATTGCTGTGATTCCTGAGCTATGGAGGTGCTGTCATTTCTGCAAAGGATCTGTGCAGGGGAGGCAAAACAGAGAATTGACTCTGCAAAATGAATTGTGGGTCTGTGGGAATGCCCAGAACTTCATGGAGGGTCCTATTCTGTTATGAATCACAACTTAGGCTTTTTGTTGTAAATGACTGTTCTTTAATTACACCTTCAGCTATAATTTTGTGATAGTTTTTTGTGAAAAGTTCAAAACTGGATTAATAAATTAGTCTAGAAACTTCTTACTATTTAAATACTGCCTCAGCTACTTTCACAGCTTTATTAGAACAGTTCATGCTTCAACTTATGCCCCTTATTTTTGGTCATGGGGGTGTTCTCCGGGTCATTCTTTAAGTGGGTGAGTGAAAATAACAAAATGACCATTTAAAAGTGTGCGTTTTTCAAGGAAAGAGCCACGCTGCACCTGCAGATGCACCTCTGCACTTGCTGTACTGAATTCATGCCCTCTGTCTGCTGGTACTGAGCTGGGAAGTCTCTCCTCTCTACCTCCAGACTTTGTACTCTGCAGGCTGGGGATAGAGAGGTTCTGAAACACTGAAGTGGAAGTGGAGGCACGCAGCCCCTCGCAGCCTCTCCAGCAGCGAGCATGTGTGCTGCTGTCAGCATCTCATGATGACCAGCATCAGGGGGACCAGCATTGTTGCTCTTGCTCCACAGGCACCTATTTATTATCTGTCCCAGTGAATTCCTGCCTCTGCTGGAGAGGAGATGTAGCTATCATTATTTTTGCTTGCCTTGCCGAAGGCAGGCTTTGATTTCACTGTCTGCATCTCACTGAGGTCTACATAAATCATCTGAAGTTGGCCAAAAACTCGAGAATGCTGGGATCTGCAGCTGTTACCTGTGCCTTCCCCATTTTCAGGGGATAAAGCCTGTTTGCACTGGGGTAACTGCAGACACACAAACCTGTGCCGGAGGTTCCTGCACAACGCGCCAGAACCCCCCCGGCTGTGCTGACAACTCACTGCTGAACTAAAGTTCTTTTAGCCCAAACAATCAGCCTGGCCCCGGTGCACGCTGCTGCTGCACACGGAGCTGGCTGGGAGTATGTTCTGTATGTGGCTGCTATGGTGATTCAGATACATAAATACAATAGATGAATCTGGCCCGTGTTAGGAGTGCATTAGCGGCTGGCTGGGCTCGGGGCGGTGTCAGCCCGGCCCCGCCAGCGCTGGGGGCCGCGCTGACCCAATGGCCCCGTCCTACCTTGTCAGCCCGCAAATCCAACACAAACCGGGTAAACAAAGGGCTTTTGTGCGCGGTTTACAGCTGAGGGAGGATTAGTGGCCTGACACGGCTCTGGGCCGGGACGGGCTCAGCCTTAACCCGCCCCGGGTTACCGAGGGCGGACGGGCAGACCCGGCTGGGCTGGGCAGGAGCTCCCCCGGCTCTGGACGGGACAGGATTGCCCGAAGCGGGCTCTGCTCACCTGGGGTGGCGTGTCCGTGCGTGTTCCGGCGCTCCAGGTGCTCAGGATGTGGCTGGTCCCCGGCCCTCGCCCGCAGCCCCTCCAGAGGTGCCCCCGGGCCGGGACATCCTCCCCTGTCCTGGCTCCGCCTGGCTCAGATCCTGCTTCTCTTCCCCCTCTCACCTTTTAGCGTTCTCTGACCGTAAAATCCATGCCTTTCCTGAAATGCGGAGCGATGCACTTGTCCAGTGGAGTTTCTCCAGGCGGGATTCGAACCCCAAACAAGCGCTGTATTCCCGGGAGCCGGGCAGAGCCGAGGCGGGGGGCGAAGGGAAGCGCTCGCTGCCTTTAAATCCCCGGCAGCGTCTGCCCAGCGCGGGGAGCGGAGCGGCTCGGCATGGGGATCCTCGGAGTTTAACTTCAGAGGGGGAGGGAGAAAGTGGAAAGCAAACTGAATGCTGTAGTGGAGATTTCTCTCTTCCCCCACTGGGCCCCTTGCCGACTGTTTTTATTGATTTCAATCACTGGAGGCTCGCTGGCTCTCAGAAGAAACACTGTGTAATGTGTTCTTTCCTGGCTTTCATTAAAGAAACTCAATGCAGTGCGGTCACGCTGCCGAGCTCGCCTGGCAACCTGCCTACACCCTGTGGTACCTCTTTCATTGGAGGAGATCGAGCTCGTGGGTTGGGGCTGGTTTATTTATTTTTTTTTTCTAATTCTCCAGCAAGGATTTCAAAACAGCCTCTGCTCTGCCTCTACCTCCTCTCACAGCCCAGAGCCTCTTTCAGCCTCAGAAGGAATTGTCAGCACCACTAAAGGGGGCGACTTTGGTGGCAATGAAAGCGCCCGGTGCTGCCACAGCCTCGTGCTCCTTCTATTAACATTCCTCTGCCTTTCTGGGGAGGGGTTCAGGGGCTGTGTGCAAGCCACAGGGATGTGGATACAAATCATTTCCGAGGGGGTTCCTCATTCATTTATTTATTTATTTATTTATTTTTATTTTTTTTTCAGTTCCATGTTCTCCTGATTGCTTAACACGGTTTAATTAAGAGCAAGGGAGTAAGCAAAATCCTTCAACAAATATGTGAAAATTCCTGGCCGCGCTGTAGTTGCAAATGAAGCAAAACTGCATTCCCCGAGTTGTTCCTGCAGTTGTGGTGGTGTCTCAAGTATTTCTGTTGTACTCAGGGCTGTGATACTAGTGGAGAAAAAATGAGAAATACAATACGATCCTAATTTATGCCTTAGAACTTAATCTGCCACAGCACATGAGTATGTATTTTATAGGAGTAACAGTCTATAAAGTGGAATTCAACAAGCTGCATTCTTTAAGTTGTGTATTCTGTGCCTGTAAATGCTTTCATGTAATTTAGTAAATTGTTCAATTTCTTCTTATTCAGCAGTTGCTAATGATAACACTTTATGTGCTCTTCACAATTGGCTGTAAATCTGAGATCACACAGCTGTAAATTAAACCAGGTTTCAAGCTCATCAAGGTGCATCTATTTTAAATTACAGCTGCAAGTTTAGGGTGCTACCTGATCACTTGTGTTCCTGAGATACCATAGCTGTATACACAAGGAGGCTTTTTGAACAAAACCAACAAAACCCCAACTTTTACATTACCACAAAAAGAATCCTTTCCTGGAGCAGAATGATAAAAAAGGCTGCTCTTACTTAAATCTGGTTTCCTGCAGAACTTGTCTGAGACTTCTCTGCCTCTGTAGGGTTGAATCCACAGGAAGCTTTCTTAATCAACTTAATATAAATTATTGCCAGTGTTTTTGTTGTGAGGAGCTGAGATTCTGCAAACACCAAGCTTTTAGGAAACATTTTATATTTTTCTTTGAGCAATATATAACTTCTAAAAGGTCTTCCTGTGTAAGTGCTGTATAGACAGCACTTTATACAGTGTCTGTATATATACAGACACTGTATAAAGAGTATTTCTGCATGTTATTTTTCATTCAAAATTTGCTGTCTGCACGATGAAATGAAATTTCATATGCCCTCTCTGGCCATACTTCTTCTTTTCATGGGATGCTAAATGATAGTGAATAATTATTTAAATTCAGTATGGCCTTGAACTGTTTTATGCAAATTCTCTGGCTGTAGCTGGAGCACAGCTCTTTGGCCAGCCTTGGATAGTAAATAATTTGTCAATCTTTCTTTCATGAACCTTGTGTCTAAGGGTCTGCCAGCCTTTCTTCTCTGCGGGTTTTGATCTGTGTTTATAGATTCTGCTTTTTGTTTTTAGGCTGGCAGATGGCCAGTTATTTATCTGGGTTGGTGTGTATTGTGTGAGGCAGAAGCAGGACGTTTTGCATGCTGATATCCTTCACAGGGCATCTGGGGGGCAAAAGGCTGCTCCTGAGCAGAAGCCATTACATGATGTGTCAGTAGCTCTTGGTCAGTGAACAAAGCCCCTTTTGACATTTCTCTATGTTAAAAGTTATGAAATAACATGAGCTTCATGAACAAACAAAGCGATACAATGTCCCTGCTATGAAATAAGCCATAAAATCCATTTCCCCTCCATTTTGAACTCTCCAGAGTTCAAAAATTTGATGCCCTTTTTATATGTTTGTCACTGTTATTTATTCCTTTGAATTTCTGCTGTTGCTTGCTTTGCTGTTGTTCAGACTTCTGGTGCTGTGCTGGGAGAAAAGGATAAAAGTCTATTGGTTTTGGAGGGGCTGGATTCGCTGGTTCTAATAAATAGCAAAATTGGTGTTGTGGCTTGGTTTGTGGTTCCTTCTATAGGTTTGGCAGCAAAGCCAGAACCCTGACCAGGCAGGAAGTTCAGACCTACAAAGACGAATCCCAAAGGCAAGATTTCATAGATATTCATAGTATTATTCATAGTATCCTGTTCACTGTGGCAATTCCTCAGAATTTCTGACTCTGTCAACATTATTCTGGGCTGGCAATGGACAGCCAGGGATGCAAATGTGGGAATTTTGAAGGAGTGAAGAGGAAGAACAGAAGTCTTTAGGCGCTGTCTTCAGTTCTACTTAAGTGTGAGGCCATCAAGGACTGGAAACAAATTTAAAAATGCACTTAGTGCTCTGTGGAAGCACAACACAATTGGTGTGCTGTTATTAGTGCTGTTATCCCGTCTTAGTGCTGCTTGCTCAGCTCTTGCAGTTCATAGTCCCCTGGCAGTACAAGCTTTTATGCAGATACAAAAACTACCCTCAATAAACCCCACCTGTTTGGTTCTGCCACTCTCATTGCAGCAGAAAAAAAAAAAAAAGGGTCAAGTGTCTTCAAGAGAACCTGCACATCTTTTTGCTGGTTTCTGTTGCAGTTCTGGTTATATTTCTCTGTTCTGTATTGCTTAGCAGGGCTGCTTTATAGTATTAAACACTTCCCTTCTGTGTGAGCTGGCCTTCCATTTATGATTGTCAGCTCACTTCTAAAGAGCATTTATTAAATGTTTCAAATTTGTGCAATATTTCCAGGTTACAAAGAATGATGGAAAACTTGAACTGGTGTCTGAAAGTGCTACAGCTGAAGCCTCCAGCTATTTTGAGTCAGATGTCTTGGGCTATTTAGAGCATATTGCTATATTTACACACAGTTCAGAAAGTTGGAGACTGGCATTGATGAAAGGCAGTGTATTGGCACCCACAGCACTTTTCCTGCAGATGGACATGGTATGATACAAGCCTTGGGAATTTGCTTGAGGATGCCTGGGCTCATATCTCTGTGCCTGTGCGAGCCTGACATGGGCTTTTATGAGCGTAAGTGTGAAAGATTTGGGGGTCTGCCTTTTGCTCAAAAAATGGCATCCAGTGGCAATATCCCTTTTAGCACCTTTTCAGGCCTTCTGGAAAGTTTCCAAGTGGAAGACTCCCACCTCCTTAATCACGAGAAAACGCTGGCTCTGCTCTGAATGTCATTCATTCAAGTGTGCTGACCTGGCCTGACCTTGTTTAGGTTGGGATCTAATGAGCCCACAAGCCAAGGTGCTGTGGTAGCTCTCAGCAGGCTTTGCAAATAAGCAAGTGTTCTGTTTTTCTGTGTGCATGTGGTTTAAATTTATCATGTCAATAAACAAGTGTCTCACGTGCTCAAATAGGAACTTTACAATGTTGTAGTTAAGGCTAAATTGTAGCGCTACAAATTGTGATGTCACTTTATAAATATAGGAGGAGACAACCTGGAATATTTATGACCTCAAAACAATGAAGTCCTGTTGGTCAGGGTTTTTTAGTTTAAATAATGACATAACACTAAAAGTCTTAATCCAAATGGGTCACAAACATCTTCCAGATGAACAGTCACACTAATGGTTTGGGGAAAACAAAATTAAAAATTCCGGCTGTTGATTTAAGGAAAGAAGAGATGCATCAATAGATTGATAAATAATAAATACAGCTAGGATTTAAATTCCAGTGGAAGGTTTGGTTTTGCTTTCTTTCAAGTCCCCAGGTTAAGGGGAAGGTTGTTTTTTTCTTAATATAAATTGCAATAAAATTACTCTCACTGATAAAATCACCCTCAGCTTCAGTAGGGGTTATACCACCAAATGCAGGTATTTTCTGAAGCACAGAAAACCTGAGGTTTTCAAATTAAAAACCAGTGTAGGACAGACTGTGGCACACCCTACTAAATTAATCAAGTTGACATGGATGGATAAAAGTACATTTGGAACGGGAGAAGCTGTTTGAGTCATTGTGAGGACCTTGTCAGTACCTGTGCTGGGAGTCCCAGGCAGAAGCTGATGTATCCACATTTCCCTGGATGATGCTGTGGGCCAGCAGAAGGTACCTCCAGCTGTAAATCCTGACTCACCCCTGCCAGGACAGCCCTGATGGAGAGCAGTGTTCTGGTGCCAGACAGCCCATGGCCCATCCATGCTGGGAACAAATGCTCTTAGGGCTTGATATTTACTCTGGGACCTACAGGGAGGGAGCAACTTGTTTTGTTTCTAATGGAGTGGTCAGGGAGAAGGATAAAAAGCTTTTTGATAATGCAAGGAATGTGGGGGTGGGGGGAAAGGGAAGTTACCAAGATATGCATTTACTGTAAGTATGAAGAAGCAGAGGCCTCTTTATCAGACTGGCTCTAATGATGTGCCACAGTCACTTTATTTGAAAGCTTCATGGCTCACAGAAAAGTAAACAAATTCATTACATTATTTTTAAAAGAAGATTAACTGTAGTGTGTCGTCTGTTGGACAGCTGCTGTAGTAATCTTTTACAAACACTTTATAAATGACCACCCTCAGTGTTTTCTAGGGCTTTGTGTGGCTAGATTGTTATTTTAGTAAGTACCAGGGTGGCTTTTCAAATGAAAACGTTGTTTCCTGTGTAACAATTCAATTCTACCTTCACCCTAAATATTATTTTGTTCTCAGCATGAACTATAAAATGCCTTCTATCCTAATGCAACATATGTTGCTTTTTTGCATGTGTTTGCAATGAATGCTGGCTTTTCCATAAAAGTGCTTAAAAAGTATTTTAAACAAGAAAAAGCAACTCCACTTTAGTGTCCTACTTCCATTAGTTCTGATTTCTGCTTTCTTAACCTTTCTTCAGTCTGTGAAAACACCAAGTTGAAAAGATGAGTCAGTCAGTTTAGATGATAGGTGAATTGACACTGAACAAATGTTTAAACCCCAACAGGTGTCTTTGGCAAATAAGATTGTGTTCAGGTATTGCCTTGTTTAACATTCTTTGGTTGAATGTCAGCATGAATAACCTTATTTAGCTCTGTCTCTGGATTTGTGTTTGAAAGCACTTGAGTGACACAAATTATTGTAGCACTAAGGCTTTGTGAGCATATAAAGTGGTTTTAACCAGCCTTTAACCATAAAGCAATTGATCTTCTTGTGCATTCAGGTTTCAGTTACAGGTTCCAGAACAGGTGAGAGGGGAGCAGGGAGAGGAGGAAGAGCATTTCTTTGTCACCCAGTTGCCTCCATGGGTGTCCCAGGCTCTAGCAGAGAACCTTGCCTGGGGAGTACCTCCCTCAGACTTCTGGGAATGACTGGAATTAATCTCACCTTGCTATGGAACAGCATTTTATTTCTACACAACGTAATCTCACACTGGGTTTTCCAGGATAAACTCAGTGTTTATAGTCAGATAAACTATTTAAAGCACTTCATCTGTATGGGAAATATTTATTTTCATTTGGGATATACTGATGCATATATTTATGGTAATATGGGTTTAGATGTGAATAATAAACTATTCTATCTGCAAACCTAAAGAAATGTCAACCTTTGTGAGGTGTGTATCTGTGTATGTTTATTGAAGATTGTGTTTATGTTTCCTCAAGATTGCTAAAGGATCTCCAAGAGGTCTTGGATGAAGGAGAAAGTTGTCACATCTTTGCCCTTGGCATAATGGAGATGAAGCCTCTGCATGGCAGACAGGGGTTTTCTCAGTCCAGGGAGATGTGTGGTTACACAACAAACACAAACTGAGCAGCTTAAGGAAACCCTGCTGCTGCCCCTGAAATGTGTTTATGCTGTGGACAGCCTCTGCTGTTCACATACCCTCCTCAGGTGTGAGTGTGGGAGAACAAACAGCACAACAAGGGTTAGAAATTATGTTTAATACATAGGTGGAAGGTGCTCAGGTTCCTGCAGTGCTCAGGGCAGTATCATCATCCATAGAGGGCAATTTAACAGATCTCTGTGAGTGCAGCATTTGCAGTTCTGGGAGTTGGGCACAGCAGAGAGGTGATGGAAGTACAGTGAACAGTAAAATCATGAAACCTGAACCTTCTGGTTTTAAATATCACCTGTGCCCTTTAATTACTTTTATGCAATTTTGTTCACTTTCCTACAGAAAGAGAAATGCTTCATTTAAATGTTAATTATTTCAGGCTACAAAAGAAGAGGAAGAGCTTATTGCAGAGGAAGAGGAAGAACTTACTCCAGAGGAAAAAAGAAAACTGGAAAGAAAATTAAAAAAAGAGCGCAAGAAGAAGGAGAAACAGCTGATGAGGGAAGCTGGAATCTCCATTAAGAAGGTGGAGCCCAAAAAGCCATCGGGGTCTGAGCGGGCTCTGGCCTATCTGACCAGGTAAGAGCAGTAAAACCACTGCAGGTGCTGCCTGCAGGAGTGAGCTGTAAACCAGTAACCCAGAACAAGCTGTACCAAGCAATAACACATTAAAGGAAATTGCTGCAGTTAAGTACTAAGTTAATGTTTCATCTCAGTTGACACCCTGGAGGACAGTTGATCACCCCATTGTGTTTCTATTACAGCAACAACAGAAAGAAGTTAAGTATGGTGCAAACATTTTATAGAAAGGCAGCTCCTGTCTTGAAGATCTTATGGTTGTTATATAAATATCATGGGCTTAGCTGCACTTACAGAGATGAAAGGCACATTGCAGAAAAGATTGCATTGAAAAAATGAGTTTTGCTTCTTGAGTGTGCTGTTCTAGGCAAAGGACTTCCAGTTGTTCTCTTTATATAAGCAAATTCCATGGAGTGGTAAGCATTGCAGAGTCTGAATTTAACCACCTGCAGAATGTTTGGATATTTGTAGATGAAGATGGGATTTTGCCACTGTTTTAAAGCTAATAGTGTACAATGCCTGATTTTTGCATACCAGAGTGTACAGCAAGTATAGTGATTGATTTCAGATTGGAAGCAGTCCCTTCACCCAGTTAACACACTTATTAGAAGACTTAAAATTCCAACATAAAACAAAGTCTATGGTTAAACTAAAGAACTGCATCAAAATGCTCAGGGTACCCCACAGACAGTAAAGAGGTCATGTATAAACAGGAAGATAATGTTTATTTTTTTCCAAACTGCAAAATATACCCTGGCTGTAAGACCTCCAGAAGACTGGCATGTCACAAATAGTGGGTTACCACATGGAAGAATTCCAGGGTTGCATCCCTGGCCATGCTCAAAACTGAAGCATCCAGACTGTCTGAATTGTTACTTACCACTCACAGTGGGAAGGGAGGAAATTAATTGCATTCCAGGCAGAGGGACATGTGCATTTTTGTTACATAACCCTCAGCATGCAGCGATAGCAAAATGACAATAATATTTTTGATCTGGAAAACAGCTGGAGCAGTTCACCATGGTTTTGAACTGCAAATGGATTGGCAGTTAGCTTTGAACCATCTGCTCAGCCTGCTCTCTGCTATGTGTGCTCTGGTAAATGGTGGACCTCCAGATATTAGATTTCAGGTATGGAAAGTAAAGGGACAAGCTGTGGGGTTTTGCATATTATTCCACTGTTATCTGTATGGATTTTTGCCTTGTTACGTGGGAGAATATGAAATTATATTTGAAATAATATTTGAACAAATTTGATTCTAGAGTTTCACTTAACCTGTACCAAATTACCCTGAAATAGAAAACCAAGTCTCTCATTTGGTCTTGTCATGCAGAGTCTGTGGGTTGTATATGCAGCAATAGGTTGTGAGGGATTATTTCAGCAACAGACAATTAGAATTTTGTAGACTTAACAGGGGTAAGCATAAGATGCTGAACTGACAAGCAAGCATAGGTATAGTCACCATTCTATCTCCAAATGTGCCCAGGCCATCTTGAACCATTATTGGTTATAGAAAAACAGCTTAGTCCTCTTACACCTCAGGCCTTTTTTCAACCCAGTAAGACTGCAAAAGAAATAACTGGATTTTAATGAATCCAAGAAGTAATATACTAGCTGGGGAAGGGAAACGAAAATCCAGGTTCTGGAAACCCATTGCAACCTCTTCAGCATATTGAGTGGGTGAAGGATTTCAGTCTACATGTTTTTGCAGGGCTATGGGCATGAATAACCTGTGGGAGGATAAATAAATCTTACAGATGCACGAGATTAATATAATTGGAAGTAAACAAAAGAGTGCCGTGGATTTGTGTTTTGCCCCACCCACAGTAAAAGCCTTTCATGACATAAGTGTGGGTAGGTGAAGTGGCATCCTGCCTGATGGCATGTGTCTCTCCTGTAGGACAGGTGGAACTCGATGTACCATATGATAACTGGAGCTGTCATTTTTATTTATTGAGGGGTTGTTTGCAGGAGGGGAGCCCAGCTGGGTGAAGCACAGGGTGACTTTCACAAAGCTGTGCCTCGTGCTGTCAGTCCAGGGGAGTTAATGCAGAGAGCATTGAGGGCAGGGAATGAGGCACACAGTGTGCAAGGCAGGGCTCTCACTGCATCCTGCTCTCCCTGGTGCTTGCAGAGCAGCCCTGCAGCAATGCAGCCACATCCCAAGGGCTGCATCTACACTGGGTCCCCTTGGCAGCACTGCCAACCTGTGCCCCCTCTGCAGAGTGCCACAAGCTGGGCACGTCTTCAGTTTGCCAGCTTTGTTATGTGAGTGTAAAAAGAAATGGTCCTTGATGCTTTCCAGTCTCCAGAGGGATCAAATGATCATTTTATTGGAAGGCCATCCTAGCTGGGAGAGGCTTTTGTCACCATGCACATGGTATGGCTGTGTGCAACAGCAGCTGACACCAGCTCAGACTGCAGCCCTCAGCTGCTGAACCTGAGGAGCTGAAGGGTCTTCCCGTGAGCTGGGGACTTTGGTAGCCCAGGATTTTCAGCTCCTTGCTCATTTGAACAAAACCAGGCTGAACATGAACAGGTTTGCACTCCTGATGGAGGAAAAGCAGCCAAATGACTCCTGGTTTTTTCCCCCTCTCTCACTTTCTCTTGGCCTGCATGAAAAGGAAAAAGGGAGCGAAAAAAAGTCTTTGCTTTACCAATTTTTATCTCATCTTTTCCTTGGTTAGATGAGTTCAGGTGGTTCCCAGCACAGTTCTCTTCCAAGGCAGCAGTTGGCAGTGAAAAGTTACTGCTGTCAGATCCCCAGCTTGCCCAGGGAGCAGACAGGAAGACCTGAAGACAGAGAGAGGATTAAAAGTAGGGAGCTGAAGCAGAAAGGTTATAAAACTCTGAAAAGAAAAAAAAAACAAAAACACCAAAGTGAAATAATGGAAAAACCCCAGAGTGATACTGAACAGAACAGAAGAGAAAAACCCCTGTACAATTACTGCAGAGGAACAGGGAAAAGCAGGAGAGATGACGTATTAGTGGCTAAATAAAGTGCTCAAATCTCTTCCTTTTAATGATGACATGCATTGTTTCTTTGTAAGTGATGATTCAGATTTGAAGGGAATATTAGATTGACTCATTACTGTGCTTCTTGGAAAATCTAGAATAAGAATTCATCCTTTCCTGAGCATTAGGTGACTTCAAGTGAAAAGATGTCGCAATTCTAGGGAATGGTAATTAGGTTTAATTATAACCTAACTGACCTTCTGTGGTGTTAAAATGTTGGCAGAACTTGTTTGTCTTGGCAAGCCACCCTCTCCTAGAAGCTGCTGTTCTTGTGTTTGGCTTGGAGAGTTCATTGCCATATGGATCAGCACATATGGATTTCTCCATCACTCATCAAAGGAATAGAGAGAGATCTGAAAAGACCTCACTAAAGGAATATGAAATGACAAGATTCATATAATCTGAAGTAGAAATAATAGATAATATTATCTGGACATGTGCTGTGAATTAACCTAAGCCTTCCAATACTATTGATCATGTACTAAAATTTGAAAAATAAGGTGCTGAAGTACAATTTTTCTTTTAAATTATTTATGCCGTACTGTTAGTATAGATCACTTTTCTTTATATAGGTCTTATTTTTCTCATTGCCTAATTTGAATTCAGGCAAGAGTCAGAGAATGTCAGAGATTTCTTTAAAGTAAAAAGATGCTTCTAGAATAATACAAACCAAGGGCATGTTACAGAAAAAGAAAAGTGAGAGACAGGCAGATTTTCCCATGGCGTGAGTAAATAGTCTGACTCTGCAGATCCCAAGGTGGTTTTTGCTGAGTGTGGTGGCAGCGCTGCTGACAGCCCTGGACAACCCAGGGCAGTTGTTTATCTGCTGGGTTTGCAGAATGGAAACAGATCCTGGTCCTCAGTCAAACTTTATTACAAACAGTGCCAGGCCTGGGAGATTTTCAAGCTGAAATGTTGTTCTTCCTTTCAAAGAACACAGAAATTCAAGGGTTGTTGCTGGAAGCTTTTTTTTTTAATAGTTTGATGTTTTTAAATATATGTCATGTATTATGTAGATGTAGAAATAGAAATAACATGTAGGAGGTATATCAGGATTTTACTCCTTCTGGAGTAGAGGCCATGTGGAGAAGGGAATCAAGAGGTAGATAAATGTTCACTCAGAGGTTTCTGATTTTTGAAGGAACCAGGAGAGGCTGATGCTGGGCTGTAAAGCAGGCAGCAGCATTTGAGATTTGTGGCCAAACAGCTCAGATGGTGGTGGCCCTTCAGGAAATCACAAACCCATTCATCCAACCCCTCCTGGGGCAGGCAACTCCATTGGAGGAGCTTCTGCACAAACACAGCCGTGCTCATTAATGGTGAAAGCCAGGTTTTCATTTTAAACTACCTCAAGTGAGCTTGTATCACATTTAGTTTCCTCTGTTGATTCATAAAGTTTTGAAGTTGTTTTACTTATCACAGGTTACTTTTTTAGCCAGGATCAGTGATGGCTCTTGATACTTGATTCAGAATTTAAGTCATTCTCATTGCTGCTGGCCCACATCGGTATTAATTTCAAACTTGGCACTGGTTTCACCATCAACAGCTTAAGCTTTTAGATATTAGGAGTAACTGATAAACTAGAAATCTAAACATGCACAGGTCTTTTTTTTTTTTTTTTTTTTTTTTTTTTTTCACCTTCCAGAGACTGACTCCTTGGGTTGGATAGCAACTAACATTAGCATTTAATGGCATTTCTCCTTTCCCCAGCCTCCAAAATGAGATCGAGTTTCCTTCCTGATTGGAAGGTGCAGTATATATCTAAGCTCATCAGTTATCTTGAGTTTCATAAAATATTGGATAACTGCTCAATTAGCCAGTAACAAAAATAGTGTGTGAACTTAAGAGAAACTGTTGTAATTAGACACAGCAGTGTTCCTGAATTCTCTTCAACAGTTGGGGCTTTAAGGTTGAAAGAGCAGCATTTCCTCAAAGATTAGGGGAATAGTGAAGGGGAATAGTTTTGCTTTAATAATCTCTGGGCTATTTTTTAAAGGTTCTGGGGCAAGCATTAACTATGGATGTAATTAATCTATTCCTACATGCTTTTAGTAATTTTGTCATATTCATTAGCTCCATAAGAAGCCTCATGAATCCAGAGTCAGATACAGGATAAATTTGCATTTGGGGTTGTTCTGCTTTACATGAACTTGGGCAGGCACTTGCTGCTATCTGATTTCAAAGGCTTGCACTTTTCCAAATACTCTAGAGATCAGTGAATTTGTTTTAGCCCTTCTCCAAGTTTCTATATTGCTTCACTTTTAATTTCTACCAGGGCCTGACCTGCCTCCAAGTGGGATTCCTCTCCTTGACCTAAAGCAGCATGTCTGTAAAGCTGCAGGTTTTCCATTTGATGTTAATACTTGGGCAGATCTTGCTCATTTTCAAGGCAGCCGCTGTCTCTGCTCGTGGCAAAGGAGTCTCAGCTTGCTGAGAGTGTTACCTTATCATTATCCTGCACTCCCTTGTGTAACTTCAGCTACACCGAGTGGCATCTGATGAAGCCACCTCAGTTTGTTTGCGGTTCCCTAGCAGCTCTGACATTACTCACAAGCTCTACAAAGCTCTCTGTTGCAATGCCCACATCTTTCCTATTTTTAGGGTGCTGGTATGCCAGCAGTTATTCTGGTGGGGGGAGGTGGAGGGGGTGTATTCACTCACAGATTTTGTGCTGCTTTGAGCTGTTCTGTTATCATGCTCAAGCATGTTACCTTCTGCAGGAGACAGAGCTTGCTGGTGGGGTATATGAAGCAGAAAAATTGTTCTGCTGTGTTGGATCTGTTATTAAGCAAGGTTTATTTAAATCATAGTATTGCCCCAGAGTTGGTAAATAATTTCTCCCGTCCTGGTGTTTACATCCTGCTTGTGGCTGTGTTGGGTTCCTCAGTCTCACTGCCCCTCCAGTGACACAGCACATCCATGATCCTTCCTCTCCTGCTGCTCCTTCCAGTCCCTGATGAGCTCTGCTGCTCTTCTTTGAACTCCTGTGCCTGTGATCCTTCTGGAAATGTGACACCTGGAAACAAATGTGGTTTTACTGGAGCTGCCTTCCAGCACCACACAGAAGGGACTGAGGGTCTGTGATTCCTCCCTGCTCCTTGTCATTCTGGCTTTGCTTTGTGACCAACAGCATTGGATTCATCTATGAGCCATAGAATGTTGAGGTTTCACATTGAATTTTCTGAACAATAAATGATTTTTTTCCCCCTCAGACTATTACTGAGTTTTGTGTTAATGACAGTGTTGGCATGAATATACCACTGTAGCTGTAACACATTTTTCAGGGTTTCTCATCCTGTTTCAGCCTGGCTGCAGCAAGTCAGATAAGCTCCAGTTTCAAAGTTGGCTTTATGATACCCATTTCCAGGTGTTAGTATTCTCATTATCATCTGATTATTCAAACTGTGCATTTAGGATTCTGTGACTGTCACATTACCCTCTCAGTAACAGCACCATACAGCTTCAGCCTGTTTAATCAAGATGTCTGGTGGCAGCCTGAGTCGATGATTTTCATTCCCTGTGATGGAGTCATTGACTTCTGGATTCACTTTGCTGTATCTTGATGGCAAGTGATATGTAGATATGTGTTGGAGACGTGCCAGTGTTTTTCTAACCCCCACATGACATCCACAGGATGTCAGATTGTGCAGAAATTGCTTTTAAACTGTTATTAACTTCTTGCTGGGTTAGCTGCTTTTTATGGTTCTAATACAACAATTTCACTGCTTTGCAAGAAGCACATGAATATCTTACTCTTAATTTAGTGAGATCCTGCAGATTACTGTTCCTTATCTATATCTCTGGTCTCTTTCCACTTATAAATAATACAGCTATCCAGAGTGAGTGAGCCAGACTTTGTGTGAAGACTGCACACCAGAAGAAAGGCCTTCCATTCAAATCCAATTTTTGCAATGCAGATGTCGAAGAGATGCCTGCACTGGCACTGTGCAGAAGTCAGTGCTTGTGCAGGAATACTTGGGTCTGGAAACTGAATAACCAGGTTAACACTCAGATGGGCCTGAATTAAGGAGTTGTGGCTCTCTGCAGATGAGCTCAGGCATTGCCTGGTGCTGATTTATAACTTCCAGAGCCAGAGCAGGCACCGAGGCTTCTTGAGCTGCTGCTGAAGATAAACTTGTCACTTCAAGGTAATGCTGGCAAATAATAGAATCATTTACTACACAAGTCTAAAAACAGCAACCAAAAGAAAGAACAACCAAAAAAAACCCTCTTAAGTGGCTCAGAGCCAATCTTAGCTATTTTTACCAGGAATTTCTGGGAAGAAAACAAACCTTAGCAATATATTCTGGGTATCTGTAATACTATCCTGGAAATGCTCCAGATGGACAGAATCACTTTGTAAAATAATTTCAGTCTAATAATCTCTAGAAAGTCCTCTCCACAGTTGTGGATTGAATTATGAAGGTCCTAGGTACTTATATACTTTTGGGATGAATTTTGCCATTTCCAGCTTGTTGGATAAGAAGCTCTTGTTTCTAGAGACAAAATAGGTGTTTGGGAGGTTCTGATATATCAGCTTCAAAGATTTTTAAGTTTAGTTATTCCTGGAAATTCTGAGATGTTGCAAGTATTTCTGTGGTATTTTCAGCTCATTCAGAAGTAAGTTTTAGAAACATCAAGGATTGCATTATTTTCCAGCCAAATTAGTAAATGCTTATGATGCAACTCATTCAGCTGAGCTTTGGAAGAGCAGCTGGACTCACACAACTTTCCCTGAACCAAACCTTTTATTGTTTAGCCATTAATATTATCCTAGATAAAGTATTTTCTGTAGGGAGTGGGTTTGGAGTAGCTCTCTTACCCCTTTGATAAGCACCAATGTATGGCTTGAGTGGAGAAAAAAAGGGAAGCTCAGGTCCATGGTAAATTTTCCTCAGTTGGAGTCAGTAGCTGTTCCATCTTTCAGAATCTGCTCATTGTCCTATTTAGTTTATGCAGAGGAAAGAGATTTCTTTTCTAATTTCCATAACCATAAATGGCCACTAAATTTAACAAAGGAAGAAAAATGGAATAGGGGACTCTAATCCTGCTTTATGGCTCTAAATAAAATTATTTGTCTTTCTAAATCTTTGAATTAATTTTATGGAAGGTCACAAGTACACCTCTCAAAGCGTATTTCAATAAAAGCTGCAGAGTGATTTACTTTGGAACCTTCTGTCTCTTTGCACTTCTGCCATTTTTTCAGTGTGAAACAAAGCTGTCAAAATATTTACTTGGGCATTTTGTTCAAACATTCTCATATGGAAATAGTGTATTTAATAACATCATTAACACGAATTCACAAATCCTTTCATCTGGCATCTATCATTTACAGGATCAACTGAAAAATACCTGACTGCTCAACCCTGTCTTTAAAGGGATTTTAATATGGTTTTTTTAAAAAACATATTGTCTCTATCTTCTCCCCACCATAGTAATGATAATTTGCTTTTCCATAATACCCTTCCTGAGAGCACAGCACAACCGTATTTTGATAAATAAATGAAAAGTATTTTGACACTGATTTATTTGCTCTTGTTATGACAGCTTTTGAGAAAGTGTTATGTTACCCCATTTTTCAGGTGATAAATTAAACAGTGATGAAATTTGTGACTCACCAAAGTCCCTGTACTATCCAAAGGTCTCCTTCCAGAGAAGTGAGATGAGGGAAAGTAGACTTAACTTTCCTCTCATCTGAGCACAGGCTCTGTTTTCTTTGGCCCTGTGCCAATGTCTGCTCCCAACAGACCTGCAGGATTTTTCTCAATTCCTTCTTTTGAAAGTGAAGTTTGCATGGATTTTGTCCTGTAGTGGCATCCCAAGGCAGTCCTGGAGGCCACCAGTGTCTGATGGGCGTGCAGGGTCAATGGATTCATATTCCAAACCTTTCCATGGCCATCTTGGGAGAGTTTTTCCCTTCCATGGTTGGGGTGCCCTTCCTGGTATTGCTGCAGGTGACCAGAGCACCTTTATTCCACGTCCTTGCTGCTGCTAAAACTAGGAACAAAAATTCCCAAGTTTGCCATGGATGGTGTTTGTACCATTGATGGGATTTGTGCCATGGATGGTGTTTGTGCCATGGATGGGATTTGTGCCATGGATGGTATTTGTGCCATAGATGGGATTTGTGCCATGGATGGTGTTTGTGCCATGGATGGGATTTGTGCCATGGATGGTATTTGTGCCATAGATGGGATTTGTGCCATGGATGGTGTTTGTGCCATGGATGGTGTTTGTGCCATGGATGGGATTTGTGCCATAGATGGGATTTGTGCCATGGATGGTGTTTGTGCCATGGATGGTGTTTGTGCCATGGATGGGATTTGTGCCATAGATGGGATTTGTGCCATGGATGGTATTTGTGCCATGGATGGTATTTGTGCCATAGATGGGACTTGTGCCATGGATGGTGTTTGTGCCATGGATGGGATTTGTGCCATGGATGGTGTTTGTGCCATGGATGGTGCTTGTGCCATGGATGGTGTTTGTGCCATGGATGGCATCTTAAGTGCCATGGTGGCACCTGGGATGACTTCCATGCCTGAGAAGGCTTCCAGTGTATTCTTGGTGAATTGTTTTTGGGCTTTTTTCCCAAAATTTAGTTTGCTTTTTTTTAGTGATAATTTTGTCAATAGGATGGTTAAAATTTCGAAAATTTTTCACATCTATGTTGTCACAACTGTAAGTTGTATTAGCAGGACTTAACTGCTGGGCTGTAAAGTGCTTCCTCAGATGGGGAAAATTAGATTACATGTATTAAATCCACAAATACTCATATAAAAATAGTTCAGGTTTCTTTGTCTGATTCTCTTTCCCGTAAAATAGCATCTTGATTTCCAAACCTGGTTAAGAAAATCTAATGTCTCCTTTTTTAATAACTCATTTCCAGTAAAATAAAATTTAGTATAAATGAATTTTCTTAACAGTTTATTAAATGTAGCCATTAGATACTTATCACTGAGATATGGCTTTCATCTTTCCATAGTATTGTACAAAAGAGATTGCATCTAATTGAATAATTAAGCAGCTTTAATATATTATTTCATCTGATATTACTTTCAGAGACCTTGTGAGATATATTAGGGAGATTCAGAAGTCTTTAATAACAGACCAGTCTGCTTCAGGACTGACTCCTGACAGTAAGGAGACATCTTCACTCCTCACTGAAGTGCTCAAAAGAAGCACTTTGATCTTTTCCATTTGTCTTTGGGGAGAATTTGGCACTGTTCAGATCAAATAAAACCA
Source organism: Zosterops lateralis (assembly GCF_965231275.1). Taxonomy (NCBI): domain Eukaryota; kingdom Metazoa; phylum Chordata; class Aves; order Passeriformes; family Zosteropidae; genus Zosterops; species Zosterops lateralis. The sequence continues at coordinate 4,179,776 of NC_139775.1, forward strand.
AAGTAATTAAAATAATCCATTTCACATATCAGTATTACAACAAACTACCTCTTGATATTTTTTAACTAAAAGCAGATGGCAGGGGTTATTTACTTTATTTTGGGAATATTTCATTTGCAGGGAGGCTGCATTGAAGGAGTGTGGGGCACAGCTTTTTCTCCCTTCAGCTTCTGAAGTCTGCTCTCCCCTGGCTCTCCAAACTCCCTGCCTCACTCCTGGCTCCAAGCCCAGGCATCCCATCATTTAACCCTCCTTCTGGCTTTGAGAAAAGGCATTTTGTGCTCACCCATCTTCCTCTATTCAGACTAGGTTTTTGACATGGCAGAAACGCAAAAGGGAGTTTTTATATTTTCTCTGTGTCATAAAATTCACATCTTGGAGAATTAACACCACTACTCACTTCCTCAAACACATTCAAACTATTCACCCAGTGCCCAAATACTCCGAGTACTGGTGAGGAGTTTTGTAGCTCTAGGGAATCATTTAGACTAGTCAGCCAAAGCCAAAATTAAAATTTAAAATGCAATTGGCAATGATTATTAATCAATTAGCTCCAGGGAGCTGTCACAGCTTCCTAACCAGAGTTAGAATAACAAGAAATATTTTTGAAATAATAAAACTAGATCCTTAATAAAACTTGTCTCCTGCTTCACACATTTATTAATACAATGATGCCTACAAAGGTATCAGTAATTACTTTTATATGAATGAAATTGAATTAGAATGAGAGTCATCTGCAGGAAGCAGTAATTGGCAGATCCATTTCTTTAGGCATACATTAAAATCTTAGTTCAACCCATGTCACAGGGTGTTAGAAGAGGGGAACCTTACACTGCCCTAAACACCTTGGTGTGACAGCAGATTTTATTATGCAGTGAGAGATAGCTGAATATCTCAGCTAAAAAAAATAAATGTGAGTGGGCTGTGAACTGCTGAACACTTTTAGGTTGATCTTGATATTGATATTGTCTCTCTTTTTAGAGCTCTTCTGGAAAGAGAAGAGCTTTTTTCCTCCAGTCTGTCTCCATCCTCCTCTGCCATATTTCCTGATGAAAGCAGCCGTGGGATGTCCAGACTGGGATGTAAAAAATGACAAGGATGGCTGATGTGTCTTTTTGTTAGTTTTTTTTTTAAGGTTTCTATATATATTCTTGTTGGTCCAGAATAACCCCACATGTGGTAGTTCTCAGATGCACTGTAAGAGCCACTTGTGTGATGGGTTATTTGAAGAGGGCTATATTTTCTTGTAGTAAAAATGAACTTTGCCTAACTAGCCAGCAATAAAATACTTGGATTTCATTTAGAATTAAAAAACCCCACAAATGTAATCGCTGCAACAGTGCATCAAGGGCACATCCAAATTAATAAACAGCAGTTCTTAAATGCTGTCTTAAGAGAACTCACTAAAGTAAAGGGGCTCAGTAGGAAACTGACAGTCCAGTATTTGACAGTTTGACAGTTCTATACCTACATAACATTTCCCTTGGAACAAATCAGCTCTGTAGAGGAGTTACAGGGCCAGTCCTGCAGCACAGGCTCAAAGCTCAGCTTCCATTTGAGAGGAGGATTTCCCCTTTCCTGGAGGGTGCATGAGGGAGTCCCTGGATACCACAAGGGATGGGATTGATTTGAGGCCAGTTCTTTGTCAGGCAGAGGGGAGGACACTGGTGGTACCTGTTCAGAGGTGCTGCTGGCACCCAGCCTGCCTGGCCATCCTCCAGGCTGCTGGGCTGGGCTTGAGCCCATGGTCCACCCTCTGAGCAGCTCCTGTTCCTCAAAGACGTGGGCAAACCCCACTGGGAAACAGGCAGGAAGAGGATTTGAATCTTGTGGGGAGGAGAGGCCAGCTGGGCTCCCTGCAGCTGGGACTGGATCTGCTCTGTGCTGAGCCAGAAAGGAAAGCTCTGCCTGTTCTGGGATGTGGTGCAGGTCAGCATTTGGCATCCCCTCAGCAGAACAAGAGCTTTGCTTTTCCTTGTTGCAGTGAAATGCTGCTCCAGACTCTGGAACCACTGAAGAGCAGTCCTTGGCTGTGGAGATCCCTTAGGCTTTTGCAAAGACGGAAAAAACCACACAGAAACACCCAAGGTGACAAATTGCAGACATCTGGGTGCAGGAGGGCAGCCCATTGTCAGCAGTGCTGCTGGTCAGTGGCCCAGCTGGACTGGGCACCTTCCCAGGGTGCCAGCATCCCTTTGCAGCCTCAGGGCTTCCTGAAAGAGCCCGTGCAGAGCTGAGCAACACAAACCTTCACCTCAGTGTAACAAGCAGTAAATTGGTTCTTGGGTATCCTGGCTGGTTCAATCAGCCAATGGCTTCAGTATCCAAATCCTCCTCCAGGTGGCCATTTCTTCATCCCTCCTTAAAAACCTTCACCGATAAAGTTTGTTTCTCTTCCAGCATTTTTTTTAGCATTGCTATATGGAAAGCCATGACATTTTCATACATTTCTTGTGTTTTATTAAGAAAACACAAAAACTTGGGTGGCTTTTTTACTTTTTTTTGGTTGTTTGCGGGGTTTTTTGGTTTTGCATTTTTTGTGATGGTGTATGTTTTTGTTTTTGTTGTTTGTTTGAACCTTTACAGTTTTAGAAGCTGATTTAAAAATTAACAAGCAATGAAAATGAGCTCCTCAGCTTGAATTCTGTGCCTTTGCAGTAGTTCTTTACCACAGTTGGACGTTTTTGGGTGTAATAATAAGGGAGAAGAGAATTGACCATATTTGTTTTTTCTGGGTCTGGTAGCATATTGCTCATCTGATCTTCAGAAAGCATTTATATAAATGGACTTTTGCCAGCTTTTGGAAAGGATTTTACGTGCAGCTGGCTCCTTACATGATTTTCATACAGAGTGTGGGGCCCTCTTTATCTCCTCGTACCCCCCAGGATGTTCTTCATGGGAGGGAGGCATAACAGTTGTTTTCATTTTCCCTTTCCCTTATTTCTGGTTCAGGCATCAGTGTGACCAGAATTAAGTGCAAGGGAAGATGGACATCTGGAGAGGAGATGGGACTTTGGGATAGACTTGGTTGTATATTCCTTGCATGAGCAGAACAGATTGGCTGTGAAGGGCTCAAATTCTGTTTTTTATTCTTCTGTGATAATTCAGTTCCTGCTTTGTGTTCTTTTTATGAATGTATGTAAAATAAAAAGCACATTTAGCTTAGAAATACAGTAATAGTAGCTGTGGGCTTTCAAGCCTGACCTTTTTGTTATTACTGAAAACAACAGCAAGTTCTCAGCACGTTATTACTGCTATATATTTTTTTTCTTTTTTTTTTTTTCTTTTGCAAATCAAAATGCAGTTTTGCTGCAGGTGGGCTAATGCAGATACCAGCAACTAAATAACTATATCAGGAAAATGATTTTTAAAGAAATTGTAATGAGTTTTTTCCTGGTTGAATGCTGTTGGCATTTGCAGGTGGGTTGGTGCCTATGAGAAGCTGAATCACCAGATGTAAGAGACAGGACCTGCTGCATGGCTTTGAGGCATTGTTACAATTTTCTGGGTCAACTTTTCTTCCCACCTATCATCTGTCTCATCTGTTTATACTTGAAGCTCTTCAAGGGAACGTCTCATGTTGCGTTTGAACAGAGCCTGTGGAGGGGGAGGAAGAGGATTTCTAGCTTGGCTGAAGCTGCAGGATGCAAACATAATATAAAACCTTACAAATAATGGCAAGTGATAAAAGTACATGGAATAAAAGATAAGCTGGGATAAACATTTTATGTCGATCTAATCAAACATGGCTTTATGGCACAAAGGCCTCTTCCTTTCACTTTATAAATACTTTCTAAGAAAATCCTGTGACCTGTTTGCTGCACAGATACAATCAGATGCAATCTGTCCTAATACTGGACATCAGGACAAAAATGGGACACTTAAAAGCACGTTTATTTTTTCCTGCATGTGTGATTCCTAAATTAAGAAAACGCTTCCTCCTCTTGCCTTTTCACAAGTCTATAGTCATTATACTGTGTCTAAACCAGATGGAAGAATATATTAAAAAATGTTTTTAGACCACAGATTGAAAAATGGTGCCAGGATTTTCAACCAAAAATGTGGCACTGATTCTAAAATCTGTTGACAATTTTAGAAAGTTTTCTTTTGGCAAACGAGCTCCATTAGTGTCTTTTCTTTCTTCCAGGAAAATAAGAAAGAGCTCTATCTGAGTCATAATTTAGTTAGATTCCAGCCTGGATTTCAGAATATCAGCATAAATATATTAACTTTCTTCAGGGACTGGAGTTGGGACATAAACAGACTCATCCATAACATGAGAAAAACACAGTTAGAGGCTATAGTTGTCTCTTCTGCCTGATGTTGGGTCTTGCCACAGATCTGTGCTTCCAGGATTTTAACTACAGCCATTCCAGTTCAGTCTCAGAAAATCTATTTAGAATTTAAATTTTGGCTATTATTTCCAAATGAGGACAATCAGCATCACACAGACTTGAATTGAGATTCCTTCTTACACTGGATTGAGCAATGAGGTTCACCATGAGGCAGCTTTCTGGGCATGCAGTTTTGTGTGGAACACCAGACATTCGAAAAACATCTTTGTAAAAGTAAATCCATTTTAAATACCCTTGAGAGAAATAGAAGAAGCTCTGAATACCCCCAATAAAAATAAACACTTTTACGTTTCCCTTTAAATAATTATACGTGTTATAACTGGAGAAAAAATTATTATTCCTACTTCACTCTATGCATCATAAGGGCATATGTTAAACTTCCATCCACATCCATATATTTTTATATATCCGTATAAAACCTCCATCCATAAAATGGCTCTTCTCCCACAGGACCGAGCTTATGCCAAATTTTTGCTTTCAGGGGTTCCAGGGAGGCTCTTTGAGGTGCAGCATTCCCTGCTCACCTGTTGGCCAGATGTGCATTGGGCTCACCTCTGGGCTGACCCGATAACAATGTTCAGAGTTTCCAAATTCGGGCCTTATAAGGGCACTGAGTTGCCTTAAACACCAGTGCATGGGGTTTTAAAGAGGCTGCTGGTGTGTGCATTGCACTGTGAAATATTCCAGCAGATCCCTTGAGTGCCAAGCGTTTCAGCAAGGCTTTAAATATCTTTGAGGGAGTTTTTTGGAGTAAGGTTTTTCTTTATTGAGGAAACACCTGTTATCCACATTTTATGGGTAGGGCAGTGAGCTCAGAAATGATGCTGTTTGCACAGTTTGGGGAATAAAGGGCCTGACTTAAATCCTGCAAGCCTTAATTGTGTGCCATAACTCCTATTCAGCCTTCCCTGGGGGGTTTGTGGAAGGACACAGGTTATCCTTAAGGACAGGTTGCAGAGTGGTGAATAACTGGTGTATCAAAACTGAAAAGCACCCAGGTGGATGAGGTGGGAAGAATGGGACCGTTTCTGTGGAGTGTTGTAGAATGCTGCTTTTTATGTTTTCCATAGATCTTTTCAGTGGAGCTCTGACTTTGGTGTAATGGGCCAGACCTATGGCTCTGTCCCTCCTTTGAGGGAAGCTTGAGAATTTCAGATGTGGAATAAATCACAGGAGAGTTGCAGGAGGCTATGCTCTGAGCTGGAGAAAACTTTCAAGTTAATTCCCTGATGCTAAACCTGGGCTTTATGCTGGAAAAATCCAAATTTGATGGCAATCTGCTTTTCTTTGGGTAGATACTGAGGCTGAAAGATATATCCAGGGTGGGCTGCACTGCCAGGGCTCTCATCTGGAGCAGTGTATGTAGGTGAGCTGTCCTTGCATCTGGCTCACAGCAGTGCTCTCCTGTGCTCTGGAAGGTGTCAGCAGTCACATCCCTGTTTGTCTTTCTGGTTTCTTGAGGCTTGTCTCCTGGGCAATATTTTTTTCAAGTTGAATCAGTAAAATGGTTGATTCTCAGCACTGAGCTTTTCTGCACTCAGGGATTATTTGCCAGTTGTGACAGCTCTGTGGAGTTTTGTCCTGGCCAGAAGTCTCAGCAGATGCATTGTGTTGACTTCCTGAATCCAATTTGTAACAATAATGTTTTTTTCATACTGTGTTTCTGGAAGCAATTTGCCTGCTTTCCCTTCCCCATCTCCTTCTCCCGGGACACCCCAGCGAGAGCCCTGCCCTGCACACTCCAGTCGCCTTCTGTTTGCTGCTCCCACTGCCTGAGTCCCCATCTCCTGGGAATAGATTTATGGGACACCACTGTAGGCACTAAAAGTCATTTATGACATAGACCAGTGAGAATCCCGGGCAGCTTTTCGATATGAGACTCTCCTGCTAAAAAACAAAACCCTGAATGTAAAATTTCCTAAGCTGTTTGATTTATTTCATTCATTTCCTCTGTCTATTCAATTTCAAAGCCATTTAGGAAGATCGTTTGCACAAACATTTAAGTTCTCTTTAACTAAAGTCAACCCCAATGTGTTTTTTCAATGAGCTGGAGCTCATGAGAAAGATTCAAACATTAGCTGTGTGAAGAAGGCAATTAGTGTTTGTACAATATATTGAAAATTAGCCCAAGACACACTGGAATAATACATGTTTTACACATGTATATTTTTCATCCAATTCCGTAGTTTGTACTAGATCCTGACACAGATAATTCCAGAAGCTACAAATGAATTCAAACTGTGAAAGAGGTTGCAATTATTTATAAAAAGAGAGGATTTAACTGTAATGTAGTTGGTTTTGGTCTGTATATTTGGTCACTAGAAGGAAAAGCCTTTTGTCCTGCTGTGGTATGTCAAGGAAGCTTATCTGCATGTAAACAGCAAAATGAAACCTCTCTTGTGCTGTAAGGGTTGAACTTCTCCAGTTTAGAAGTTGAGCATTTCTATAAGTGCACTAATGATGTCATCCTGATAACAGGAGATAATCCTCTCGCTTTGTCATGGAGTGATACTTTTCCATAGGTTTTAAAGCTGTCACAGGAGTAGGAAAAAGCTGCCATAATCATAGGAATCAGTGGAAAAGTTTTGTTTTAATAACTGTTGGGGGAGCAACTGTCATGTTATCTGCATTAAAGATTATGCACCATTATCAGGAGTGTTTTGCCCACAGTTTGATAGGAATTTGGGTCAAGAGAAGGACCATTTCCCTGAAGGGGAAGAAACAAGCATGGTTGGAGTACCAGTTAAAAACTTTGGAGTATTTTCTGAAAATAGGAGTACACCTATAGCTATTAAGGAAAATACTATTTTTTCTTGTTGTAATAATTTAGTGTTTAATTATAACAGGACAGATCACAAACCAAAAGGAATGGCTTGTGGGGCTCTGGTGCACATTAATGGACATTAATGTACTTTCTGCAGTTGATTATGTTAAAGTATTTGTTGTTTTTATGAATTATTGTGGTGTGTATAGAGCAGAACCTTTCAGGAAGACAAACTAAAACTTTTGTTTGTTTCTGTAAGAGAATTCACAGGAGCGAAAGTCCATATGGGAGTCTTGGATGCAGGAGTACAACAACTTGCCTTAACATGTAGAAGAGAGCATATGGTTTTGGTAATAGGTTAATAAGAGCAATTAACCTTATAGTGCACTCATTTGTTGCTCTCAGTTGTTTATAAACTAGGTAATAAAGATATTTTAACATCCTATAGTTTTATAGAAGATTAAGTGAAATCAGGCTGTATTTTTCAAGTTTTAATGCCAACAGTACTCAGGTGATACCGTGACAGAAACATAAAATTAGCAGAGTAGAAGATTCAGAGTACTCCGAGGTGTGTCCAACCAGTGGGTATCATCACAAAGATTGAATAGTTTAGAGAAATACAAACATATGTAAAAAGGTTTTCATTAGCAGAGGAACTGTTGTCCCAGGATGGTCACAGATCTATCACTCAGCTTGTTCATGTTACCTTGCAAAGACTGTAATGTGAACTGTTTCCAGGCTTTATTTGCATAGAAAAGAATTTTAAACTTACCTTCTTCTTTTTGAGGATGACCCTCATGGAAGAGCACACTAAAGGATCAGCAAGCACTGTCATTGCTTTATTTTGTTTGTTTTGGAGGACTTCCTGCAGAAATCCCAGTTTCTCTGTCAGGAGCTGCTTTGTTTGCCTGGCAAACAGAACCAGTGGGTACAAATGAGCAGGTTGGTGCTGGCCCCACAAAGGGCACCCACAGGAAAAGGCATTTTTCCTTCATTCTGTGTTGGCTCCTCACACTTCAGGTGGTGTCATTTGCTGTCCAGTTGGGCACCTTGCTGCAAAGACAAGTGACACCAAGGGTTGTGTGATTTTGTTTTGTGAGTACTTTGGGTTCTAGGCTGGTGGTGATGGGAGAAGGGATGGTTTCACCACAATAATAGTTTTTTATTTAATTCTATAACTTGTGTCAGTCAGCTTTTTGGCCTCATGCTTTTGTGCAATATTTTTTTGCAAACTTCTCCCTATTTATTTGGCTGCTATATTATTATTCCAAAAGAACCCTTTAAATCAGCTCATCTGTAGCTTTAACTTGAGCATGTAAAGGATGATAAACTGTGGTTATTGGTTTTGTCTGTCCTTCCTGATTTACTGTTAGTTGTCTGACTTTTACCTTATATTTTGGTTATAAGCTACTTTAACATATTTAGCTGATGATAACCCAAATGAACTGTGATTCTTTATCATGAATTTGGACATCAAGACAATAATTTCTTTATTTATGTTTTCTTCAGAGGCTTCCCTGAAACCTTTCTATAGAGATTTGTGGTCTCATTTTTTTATCTTTCATTGAATTGACTGAACAATGTATTTGCTGGTGCAGCATTCATCAAAGATGAGGACTCTTTTGCTTTATTAGACTTGACAGTGTTTAAACAATACTAATTCTCATACCCAGCTGGCTTTTCAGCTGATTGCTGTGCTCTCTATTGCTGTGTAAAACAAGCTGGAACATTAATGGCATCTTGCACGCAACTCTCTGGAGACACACTTTTCTTTAGGGAAAAATCAAATAAATGTGAATGTTTCTGGGTTTTCTCCTTATTTTTTGCTTTCTTTTTAAATGATACTTTAGTGTACTGTCAAATTTTGTATGTGTTCCAATACTAATTTTCAAGCACATTATTTTAAAAAGTAGTCTTCATTTTATAGCTAGATTTACTGGCTTGCTCATTTTTTTTAATAGAAATAAATGCCTTCATCTAAACCAGGATATATCAGCTTTAAAAACATGTTCAAGATGCACATGAATGTGCTATTTTAACCCAGCTAAAATGTTGTACATTGAAAATGTGTTTGCTAAACAGCCAACAAACATTTGCAGATGTTAATCATTTGTTCAGCCTCTCACTTTTAACAGTATTGAGTATTCTTCATGGGAGAGAGAGACATAAACCCCCCATTTTTCTAGCCTATAAATATAAATATTTAAGTCATGCATTTAGACAAGCCCAAGCCTTAAAATGTTTGCTCCTGAAGGATGAATTTTGTCTGTTCTAGAATAGCCAACTGTGATGGGCTGCAGCCACTGCTGAGGTGACCATTGCAGCACAAGTCTCTCCTTCCAGTCCTTCAGAGGCTGTTTAATTTCATACATATTTCAGTTAATTGTGAAATAGCAACTTCCTGAAACCCAAACTTGATTCTTGTCCCCTGCACTTCCCCAAATACTCAGCCCTGCAGCAGGGTCAGGATTTGGGGTGCTCAGTTGTCCTGGTCAAATGAGGGCAATGATCTCTCTCTCATAAAGAACTGGCCAAAGCTAGGGGGTGGGATTTGATATTTAACTTCAAGGAATCAGTGTTTTCTGAAGAAAATTTACCTTCTTGGCTATAATATATCATATAACGTTTTGCACAGAAGCCAGGTGGCCCTGTACAAAATGTGTGCCAGTATCTGTGTCCCACAGTGCCATGACACTCCGTGTTGTGCATACAAAAAATCACTTGGAAGCATTGTAGGGAATATTTTCTAAATAAAGAATGTTTTGATATCACAGTATTCCATTTAAGCAATTTTTTTCCCCTAATTTTCTACAGCTGGTCCAAAACCCCAGAAGAATGGAAGTTTCAAAAGACAAGACAGACGTGGCTTCTCCTCCATATGTATGATAAAGAGAAGGTTTGTATTCGTGCTGCTTTTTCTCAGAACAAATATGATAGTCTTATACATTAGTTATAGCTATTCTTTATTAACCAAAACTTCCTAGTACTAGCCATGCACTTGTCTCATAATTTTTTAATAACTTACAAATTACTTTGTTTTTAACCAAGAAGCCGAAGCATTTTAATTGCTTGTCATTGATCTTTTTATTTTGTTGGTTATCATTGTCCTGTGTATGCTAGATTTTTATACTTGATGTATAGAAAGCATAAAGAGAGCAGATTCATTATTTATTTAAATCTGGAGTTTGCTGAGAATTTGATTCATATCCTTAATTTGAATTTCCTAATGTGGAACCCAATACTGCAAACCACAGTTCTCATGTTGTTTCAGATATCTCTGGCTCCACAGAAGATGTACAGCCATATTGCCAAGATGTTAAAATAGCTCTCTCATTTAAATATAAGTAAAACCTGATGTTGATTGTGAAAAGCATAAAGTATAACCAAAAGCCAGGCTTCAATCCATACTGAAATCCAGTCATTTCATAACCTAATAAACAACATAAATTGAATTTCCAATAAGTATCTGACCATCGTGGTATCAAATGAGGGTGTCAGGTCATTCATTTTGTTGTGCAATAGAACAAACCTCTGCCCAGTTGCACAGTGCCTCACTTATTGGTTCCTTTTGTTGACATTCAGTTAAGTTTTGCTGATTTTTTGTGTGCACTTGAGCCTTTGCTCATAGCAATAGTCCTGACCCAAATTAGTCAGCAGCTCCTAAGCCAATCACCCGACACTGGGTGTTACCTTTTTAGACAGCCAGATAATTAACAGCAGAGTTTCATGAAGACAAAAATGTTTACATGGTGCAAATACTTTAAAAAGATGGGTTGCAGAATACAAATTTGATTTTGGTTTCTGGGTTGTTTGCTCTGTCTTCTGTTTTGTAAGATTCTCCTTTAAAAGTCTTTACCAACCTTTGTGCTCTTCAAAGCTACCTAGAAATTGTTTGGCAGGCAGAAGGATGTTTTTTGCTTTTTTTACCTGTTTACTTTGGGATTTGTGTTGAAATATACTGGGACACAATGAACTGTAAGTAGCATTTGTTTCATGTACCAAAACACAGTTTAACTCCTTATTTCTCAACACTGAAATGAAACTTCCCTTTTTTTAAGAATTCTTATGGAAGTGCTCTGATTTATTTAAATTCATGTATTTTGTAGTTTAATAATCAGAGGAGCATTGAACATGAACTGCAGGGAATGATTAACATCTGCACGCAGATTCAGTGAAGTTAGTAGAACTGCTCAAGTGCTTATAATTAAGCATATGATGGAGTCTCTTTCTTCATCAGGACCATAGGGAGGGCACACCCAGCTTCTTTTGAATATTTTTTTATACCCAAATTCAGCTTCCTGTCCATTACAGAATAAAATCTGTTGGCAATCCAAGCATGACTAACATACAAAAGGAGACATAAGTTTCTTTTCTTCCTAAGCCACATCTTTGATCTCATGGTGTCACTTGGATGCCTCCTCAAGAGCCATGCAAAGGCCTGAATCCAGTTTCCTGTACTGGTAGGCCTCTTTCTATAAGAAGTAAGTTGAGGTTCTGAAATTGTTTGCTAGACGAATGGTTTTTTAAGCTCCTTTAAAACCCATCTGGTGGCTGGCTGACAGCTTCCCAGCCAGGCCTGTGTACCTATGGCGTGGATCCTTCTCCAGCACCCAGGATAAAATAAACACCAGGTCATTTGTTGGTCTTTTATCATCTGGCACAGCATTTTTAGGAAGTCACTAGATCATTCTTTGGCTTCTGGACTTCAGGGCACGATGGGGTGGGTGAAGCTTCCTTGGAAGGTGACCCAAAATCAGCCTGGCAGGGATGAGCTGAGCTTCTCTCTGCTGGTGGCTGTGTTTGCTTTGCAAAATACGTGGTGTCTGCAGGTCTCCAGGTCTGAAAATGCAGAGTTGCAGAGGATAATTTAGAAGTGATGACTGTTCTTTTCCTGGTACTCTTTCACAGAGTTTCCCTCCTTTTCCCAAAGACAGGAGTTATTTCAATTGGGATTATTTCCGTATTAAGCAGCCCCAGTGCATATAGGAAGTTAGGATGGTGACAGGATTGGTGTGTGAGAGAAAGAAACAAGAAAAAGGTCAAAACAGTTTAACAAAAGAATAATAACAAAATCCCATAAGCCTGGCTTTGACTTCCAGAGCCATGCTGGGAGATCTTGATCTCCAATTTCAAACCAGCCTTGAACTGACCTTGGAACAAGGATTGTGTTCCTCCTTGGAAAACCTCACCAAGACCCCTGAAATTACTGCTTTTGTACTACTGTGTTTGAAGAATTAAAATTTGGATTTCATTAACTTGCCTTGTACGTTCCAGTCCTTGCTATGGCTCTGCTGTCTGTGTAAGTCAGGAGGAAATATGATCTTACCTTGCCCACGGGGTGCTGTGTTGTGAACTCCTAATGAAATAAACCTCAGAGCTGTGTTATGTTAAAGGAAAATATCAGAGTTTTTGAACACTTGAACACCCTTAGGGCCAAATGCTAAATGTTTTCTAGGCTTCAGGCAGCCTCATGCTATGTCTGCACACTTAGGATTTCTAAATTTAGAGCAGGCTTTCAATTGCCCCCTCAAGCATTTAGCTTAAATGATACAATAATAACCACTTCCACAGGTATGTCTGTGCCATGCACTCTGAGAACAGGAGCTGTAAATTACAGAGATAATTTGGCCAAGGTTTAAAACCTGGAAATGATGCTGACTTTAAAAGCTCAGTACTGAGTATCTGCATTAAAGGAACACTGTCACACTGAAATTGTTTATGTCTAAATGGGTTCATCTGTTATTAGAACCAGCTTACTGTGAGTGAAAACTTTCAAAAATATCGATATTTTTCACTGTGTTTGATTTGTATAGTGTAGCAACGCTTCATATATCATCCACGTCAGTGTTAGTCAGTGTAAAATTAATATTTCTTTTGTAACTGCATTGTTTCTTTAATGCAAGAGTGTTTGTGTGAAGAATTGGAAGGTTTTCCATAGTGTACAAGTTACGAGGCTGAATGCAGACTTAAGTTTTGATTTATTGTTTTGTAATACCCCTAATTGATGAAGGCAGTGTTGGAATATTTTTTCTGCCTCTTCTTTTGGAGTGATAGAAGTTTTAGTGATCAAAGTTCTGCTGCCAAATGTCCATGGAGAAGTAAGTTGTAAATTAAGTGTCTGTTGAAGCTCTGTCTTCTCTGAAATGTTGATACTTTGCAGAATTGAAACCGCCCTTGGATAATTAGTCTCGAATCCTTTAAATACTTACGTATGTGTTTGACTTGACTCATGTCAAGTTATATGTGTAAAGTTAAACATGGAGAAACATACTTGCAGGGTGAGATCATTTTAACATCTCATGATTCACAGCAAAAAATATCCTGTTATTGGCTGAAACCTGTTCCACAGATACACAACGTGAAGTTAAGATCAGCGTAGGTCTGTTCACCTATTCCTTTTGAAAGCACTTCAGCATGAAGTACTGAATAAATCATTCCGAAGTCCTTGCTAAGCTATTGTCAAGATTAATATAATGATCATTTAAATTGTATGTTGTACCAGATAAGCTAAAACTTAATCTGTGACTAGTTAATTAGAAAGGGAGTGAAATGTGGATAATGCAACTGTAGATGACTAAAGTGCTTTTAGTGTTAGACATGTTGGTAGAGCCTATCAGTTTTAGTCAGCATGATTTTAAAATTATTTCCATATGTCTGAATTTCAGTTTGTTTTTCAAATTAAATTCTAGTCCTTTGTATAAGCATTCTGTCAAAGTGTGCAATAGTGGGTGGTATCTCATGTTGGCAAACAATTTTTGGGTAAGGGCAAGGGAAATTCCAGCAAAATTCTTCCCTCAGACATATGCATGCAATTCTCACCAAATTTAGTAAGATTTACATGTGTGTTTCCAAAAGGAGGGTTTGGCTAATGTGTTTTGTTTCTTTCTTCCACCAACCCTCAGAGCCCTGGGCTCCCTGTCAGGCAGTGTCTGCATTTGCTGATCAGCATTTCCACATCTGCTGAGCATTTCCTCTCAGATGCTTTGCCCATCCGAGCACATGACAGTCCTCTAACCAGGGTCCATCCCTCCTGGCAGCCTGAACCTTGGCAGGAAACATTTCCACTTGGGTTTCCACTTGAATTTGGACTTTGGCAAACACCAAAGCCCGTGCCATTGTCCTGACTGCCTTTCAGGTGATGCTGTGACCTGATTGCAAATACATACTGAGAGTGGAGATAATAAAGCTGTTTTTCCTTCCTTTTGTTTTTTCTTTCAAGGTTCCAGACAAATATTTCACCATTTTATTGGATTATCTGCAAGGGCTTCAGGGTGGTGCACGAGAAAAAACTGTGCAGAAAGCTGAAGCTTTTATGAAGGAATTTGATGGCTCTGATGGGGAAGACCCAAGCCTGCTGGAGAAGTGTGAGCGCATCAGACAAGTTCTGCAGCTGCTGTCCTGAGAGTATTTCTGTGTCGTAATTGTTGTCTGGTGGAGGGAAGGAGAGGATGTCACATACAGAGGCTGTAAAGGATTTGTAAAGATAATACTAAATTTTATACTCGTCATTTTTTCCGATTGAAAATATTTATCATGTTTGGAGCTGATGAAATAAAAATAAAATATATAGCCCATAGTCTTGCTGTTAATCTTACTGCACCTCTTCAGAAAAATACACCTCTCTCCCTCTCATTAATTTTTCTCCATCTCCTCTTCTAATTACTGTTAAATATGAGGAACATTGCAGCTTTTAGTAACAAGAGCAAAGGAACCAAGGCCTGGAGGGTCTTTTACAATGGCAACTTTAAAAATGAGAGCACAGTACAGTGCGTGCTCAGCCAGCTGTAATCTCTCACTTTCAGCTTCAGAAGGATGTCACTTGGATTTGGGAAAGATCATTTTCAGTCTGTTGAACACGGGCTGTATAACACAGTTGCTTATTAGTACTTCACACGGTGATCTGCAGATACCATCAGCTTTGTTGCTTTTCCTTTTATATTTCAAAGTTTTCAAATGCATTAGGACAATTGTTTAGATGCTCAGATAATGCACAGATGGGAACAGATCAAATCCTTGACTATATGTGGTAAAATCATCAAATTGTAGCTAAACTTACCCTACAATCAGAAGTGCTGTGCTGTATCCAGCCTGCCAATATTGCACTTTCCCCTTCCTCCTGCAACTGGCATCCAAAAGAGTTAATTCATGTTCATTCCTTTTGGCATGGGACGTTTGTCTCTTATGAATGTGCTGAAAATGAGGCTTTCAAGTAAAAACCAAGGACATTAATTACTCAAAGTTGGATGATTGGCTTATTTAATAACACTGGTATTCAGCCAGAGTTCTTGACCTGATTCTTTAATGTTTCTGCAAACATTGTTCATACTTTATTAATAACAACTATATGAAATGTGTGGTGTTTTAGAAGAGTGACTGTCTTTGGGAATTACAGCTTTAATTTGGGTGGGTGAAAGAGAGGAGGATCTATGGATATGCAGGCCTGATTTTCCAATAAGAAGCATTTGAGTGGATTCGACAGCCTTCATAGTCATGGCTTAGTGCAAATCTTTAAAAGTATGAAAAGTATTACTAATAACAAATATCTTATGCTTTCTGACTTGCTGAGGAGGATGTTTTCAGCTGAAAAAGACTAGAAACCAGCATATCCTCCTCTAAGAGAATAACTGGGATGGGGTTTGGCACAATAATGGGCAGAATTGAGCAGCAGTGTCCAGGTTCTTCATTGAGCTGCTTGGGGTGCCCTGGGGTACAGCTGTGTGAGGAGGCAGAGTCAAAGCTTTTCTGAGCTGTGTAACACTGATCTTCCAGTGAGAAATCTGGTGAAAGGGATCTGTAATGAAAGGAAGTGATCCTGACATTTAGTGAACTCATAAAGATCATCGGGTCATATATTTTACATGTGAGAATATGCAGCTGGGAAAACCTGCTGTCACTCCAAGCAGAGGCTGATACTTGTTTCTTTCCATGAGGGAAAAATAAGAATTTCTCAGGGATGAAGTTTTCAAAGTGTCTTTTTGTGGGTTTATCATCGCATGTTAGATGTCAGAGAAGAATTTTTGTTCTCTCTCAAGATATTTGAACATTGCCATTTTTGATTTCTCTGTCACACAAAAATGTGGGCCCTCATTGTGCACTTAACATATCTTCTAGCTTAAAAGCACAAGCACATTGCAACTGCACTTTGGAAAAGAATTGTAAAAAAGATGATAAATGTAAGATCTGGGCAGAAATATGGGAACCTTTTATGATTTTGACATATTTGGCAAGATTTGCCTTTCTTGGACTTTAGTTCTGACCATCTGTAAATACTGACAAATCTGTAAGAAGTGAAGCTTTGTAGATCCAGAATGTCATGTTTCATTTTGTATCAATTGATATTAAAAGTACACAAGGCCTGTCAATCTGGAGGCCACATGAACAGTAATATTTGCAAAAGAACAATTAGAGCCTCTCACCAGGGCAGTAATAAACCCCTGGGAGTAGGTCCTGCTCTGCTCTCCTCTTCCTCAACTGCAGTCCCACAGATTGCTGGGTGAAGGTCATGGTCCTGGGGCTCTCCTTCTTGCAGTTATGGAAAATTCAGAAGCTACAGCTAAAGGTAATTGTTGCTGTGGTTGTGTTTGGCAGAGAAGGCAAACCCTGGTGCTTCCTGCCTCGTGCCTTTTGGTGTAGGTGCTGTCCAGTGGTCAGAGGGGTCTTGAAACTGGGTAAAAGATCTGTAAAACTGCTGCTTGTGGTGCTGTGTCTTGTGTACCAGAGCTCAATATGAAATATTCTAAGAGTTTTCTAATACTTGATGTTGTAGTGCAAATACAAAAGGACACTTCAATGGCATTACATTTTTTACTTTGCACCTTTTCTTCAAGAATCTCCAGCTGGCTGGCAAACAATTTATCTTCACAAAAAAAGCCAGGAAATGCAAGAGCTCACATTTTTGGGAGATCCGTATTGCTAAGCCTGTTTAAAAGACAAGACTGTGAGGACCCAGAGAGCTTATCCCACACACTGCAGATGCTGTCGTGCCTCTGGCAAGCAAACCTTGCCTTGTCCATGTGCAATCCACCACACCAGCCTCTGCTTCCTGCCCAGCCTGGCATTTGCATCCCTAGATTTATATTGTGTGATGAGTAAGTCCAGGAAAATCTCCTCCATCAAACATTTTAAATTATTTATCTTAAATTATGAAGTGTGCAGTCAGTTACTGAATTCCTGTAGCTGGTTGGAGCTGTGTGGGAAGATGTAATCTGGCACTTTATTCACCTTTTGTCATTTGGTCACGTACAGTTTTCAAATCTCAACATTGCTTGGATCTTAGGCAATCATATGGGCACAGATGGGACAAAATCATGTCTTTGCCTCTGTTTGAATCACTCTGCTGTGTTAATAAAAATTGCATCCCAGGCTAGAAGTAACAGTGTGCACAGAATGACAAATCACATCTTCATCTGCCCGCGCTGATCACCTTCTAGTCGAGTTAATCTGCACTGTGTAGCTCTGGCCAGCAGAATGCATGTCCTAAGAGAATGCTGAAGTCAGGACTTGCAGGCAAAATAAAAGAACACTAATTACTTAGAATTGCTTAAAGCTGGAACTGTGCCTCTAATGGAAGTACTAATTACTCAAAATTTGACAGTGGAAGAAGTTCCCTTTAATTTGGCTGATAGTTACTATGGGTTGTGTATCTGTTTGGTGCTTCACTGTCTGCCCACAATTTTAATTTGTTATCACCATTGTAAAATTACTGTGTAAATGAATTCTGTTTCTATTTGGAAAGGGCATCTTGGAGTTGTTGAGTGTATGTAGTTTATTTCCTTATTTCCTCACACTGGAAAATTGCTCTGCTGTGTTTCTCTTCATTTTAAAGCAAGGTGACTATTGACTCATCTCCCATTATTTCAAATAGCTTAGAAATGCATGTCTTTGGTTTGAGCTTGGGGGTTTTGGGTTTGTTTTGTGGGTTTTTCTAAATTTTGCCATCAAGTAAGGCGAAGTAAAAAACATTAAAATGTACTCCCATTTCTGCAAATCAGTGTCAAAAACAACAATTACAAAAGAGATTTAAATTGCGAAGTCAAGCACTCAGAAAATTAGAAAACATAAGAATGGAAATTGTCTGTGTAATTTAAATTTTACTCCTTCATGCATATGTGGTAGGATGGAACTTCTTAATTATGTCATCAGGGCTGTGTTTTCCTTTGTGTGCAACTGGTGAGTTATTTATTCAGTGTTTTCCTTGCAGTTCTGCTGCTCTTCTCATTTTCAAAAGGTAAATCTACAAAGAAGTCCCAAAGCCAGAGAAGTAACTTTGCAGTTGGGCTTTGATCCTGCACAGAAATAAGAAGGAACTTTCCTATTCCTTTGGTGTAGGACCTAGTCATAGATGTTTCATCACAAATGTTCCCTTTAAAATATGTTTTAATGTTCTGATTCATTTACAGTCAAAATACCCAATTGATGTTACTTAATTTAAATCCAGTTTTGTTGACATAAAACTTTCCAGTGGCTTATTCTGGTTTAGCCTTTGGTTTCCTTTTATGTCTTCCTTTCTGTACAGCTGAATGAGCTTGTTATTTCTGTGCCTGCAAATAGGAATATTAGTTGTTTACAGTGATTCCAGTCATACAAGGACACAATTAAATGTCCTTGCCTGTCCAGGACAAGCTCATTTTCACAGTGATTTATAATTATGTTCTATTTAAAATTCTTCATAAGAACCTACATAGTCAACAACTTAATGCGGTTTTAAATAATTATTATTTTTAAGTATGGGGATTTTTTCCCCCTGCAAGGAGCAGGGAATAGCAAACTAAATAAAACTAATTAGTAAGTGGTGGGGGAAGGGCAGAGCAAAACAGTGGTTTATCTTTCTTTGTCAAAACAAAGCTGAATAAGAAGCTTGTGCTACTAAAAAACTTTAACTGGTATTGCAGACATAGAGGGAGGGCCCTCTGGGTACAAACAGAAGAACACTCATACAGTTGCTCTTATTGATTTTTTTTTTCCCTTACATGCAGAAAATTTTTGGCATTCCCCAACAAAACCCACAAAAACACCTACGTCAAAAAGTTAAATAGGTTTCAAAATCAAATCCTTAAAGGTCAAGAAATGCCACATGTATATAAATGGCCAGAAGAATTAAAATTCTACCTCTCTGTGCCTCCAGCCTAGAGACTGAATGAAGGGGGATTGTGTTAGAGGCAAACAAGCCAAAACCTCTAAATTATGTGAGCACATAGTTAAAATTGCCAGTTACCCTTCTATTCATAGGAATGTGGAGTTACATTCCTTATTAGCTTTAGTTATTCACATTTTTTTAATGAATGTTTTCTGCTAATTGAAATATCACATCTGTGGCAACTTACATCCATTCTCCTCAAGGTCCCATGTGTATTTTATAAAGTTGTAAGCCGTGGGACACAGGATCTGTCACTCTTGTTTGCTTACAAATAGCCAGACCAGCCATGGCACTGTGAAAACCATCATTTGCTGTTGAGCTCCTTTGGACCCAAAGGATGTTTGGCTCCGTGTTTCCCTGTATTGGTCTGGAGGTACAACAGGCTTTGGCAGCATCCTTTGTACCAGCCAGGCTTGCTTAAGCTCCATGAAATTGCCCAAATGTGGCCCAGTGGTGCTGCTGGTGGAATTTGCCAGGCGAGGAGTGACGTGAGCCCACAGGGTCACAGCTGCTCAGGATGCTCAGCCCATGGCTTAGTGCCCTCCTTGCTTCCTGTCCTCACTCTTGAGCTGCTGGATGTTGCCATCACTTTATTTGTCTATTTTCTGTGGGCTTAATCGGCCTAAACAAACTGTTCTAAAGCTGTCCTGAGAAATTGAAAACTTCAGCTACAGCAATGGTGTTTCTCTGGTATCATGGATACGTGTAAACAGACTTTATGGATTTCACATAGACAGGACCCTTTATTAGAAGCAGAAGCTCTTGCAGGATCCTGGAAAGGGCTGATCAGCATCCTGATTTACCTTGTTAAACAGGCATGGTATTTCTGTGAGCTGTCACTAATAAATGCTCACAGATAGGCACGAGGACAGGCATCCAGGAAACCATGTATGGGCATCAACTGTGCCAGAGGGCAGGGATGACAATGAGGAATGTAACCTCCTGAAGTTCCCTGGTTAAGGCAGAACGCCACCTGGCAAAAATCCTGGCTGCCATAAGGTTAAAAATAACAAATAACATCCCTATTACATAAGGAAATCTTTTGTCCTTGTTTAATGGGGCACTATGATGTGCCGGAAAGAATAAATATGGAGTTTCTCTGAAGTCTTGTGGTGAGTGCTTAGGGCCAAGCCAGCTAAAAATTCCAGGGCTGACTGCAAGCAGGGCCCTGTGTACAAGCTGCTGGCATTAAACAGGAAAAATCTGGGTGGAATTCCGGTGTCTAAACATGCTCAGCAGCAGCCTCAGCCCAATTCACTGCACTGGTGAGATCTCAGTGCCAGGAAGGAGTTTGGGTCCTGTTTTGTGGTGATGGTGTTACTACAGCATAAATCCAGAGGATTTGTGTGGTCAGAGCAGCCTCAGAACCCTCTGGAGGGCTGCAGTCCATGGACCACCTTTTGGTCTTCTTGCAGTAAGAGGATAGTGGAGCAACTGTGGAAGTTACTCTGGATGATCTTCAAAGTCACCCCAGCAGTGTCATCATTCTCACCCACCTCACCTGCCTGCAGGTCACTCCCAGCCCCATGAGGGAAGTGCCTGCTTTGGTTTCAGTTAAAGAACTGACCTGAAGTGGTGGCGATGCTCAGGTTTTCCTTTGCAGCCCACGAGAGGCTGTATGTGATGTACCTGCAGCCAGTGTCCAAGCCACGTTCTCCTGTTTCAGTGGCAGCTTGCAGGACTGTCAAAGGCAACGCTGATTTCTGGTTTGACTGCTCAGCTCTGCCTGTACCATCCTCTCTTTGGCTGTGATCCCCCTCAGGTCACTACAGCTGTTACTTGTAACCCCTACCAGATTTTTTTGGCAGCTTTCAGTGCCTGCTGTAAGCAGGAGCATCCATCAGCAGATGGTTCTCACACTTCCCTTTCAGGTCCTCCGTGCACCCAACTGTGCTTCCACTTTCTATCTTCGTGTGAAAAAAGTGCTCTCAGGTGCTTGGCACTTCAGCTAGGGTAGCAGGAAGCACTGAGGATTGAAAGATTTTTATAAGAATGGAACTAGCCTTAAAATTTCCCCCACATTCCTTCAAGATGGCTCTGGATTTCCATCCCACCAGCTGTTCCCTGGGAACGTGTCCAGTGTCCAGCCAAACAAATGCAGACTTTGCATCTGGACATGCTTTTGTTTGGAAGAGATGAGGCCAGTCTGAACCTCATCCCACACTGCGTGTCTTGTAAAAATTGAGTAAGGTGGTAGAAATTATTTAAGCACTTGTAAAAGTGCCTGAGATGACTGAAAAAGAACCTTCAAACAGAAGGTTGTCAGTGCCCTGATAAGGCCTGGGAGGTTCTGCCTGCTGTTTGGGGAGTGGCATTGTGTTGGTGCTTTGCAGCATCCAGTCCATGCCTGTGCCTCCTCTGGCTCCTGGGTGCAGGTTCCAGGCAGGACATGGAGGGTCACTCTCTAGGCTGTCCCTTTCTGGAAACAAACCCTCACTGGCCAAATCACAGGGTTGTTCATGAGCCCCTGAGCAGTGGGAAGGGTGAACATGGTGAAGGAACAGTGCAGGGAAATCATTAATTCCTTGGAGAGGACACACACCTCAGTCAGAGCCCAGACCACTGTCAGATATTTTTATGATCAAAAAGAAGAAAACACTTTATATAATTTGAATTTTCAGTGCTTTTAACATTGTGTTTAATCTCAGAGATGGACATTTTGCAGTGGGCAGATGGTTGCATTATGAATATTGCACCAGCATCTTTCTTGCCTTCCTGTGCAAGCTCCTGAGCAGATTACAACTTAATTTAACTGATAGATGGAAAAGTTCAGCTGGCTGAATTAGCAAAGAAGATGAGGAGGAAGACTGTTCATCAAAGTTAGAAAATGCATAAGTTAAAAATAGGACAGGTATTGCTGTCTGGATTCTAGGTCTGATAAAACTCATTCAAAAATTACCACCTGTGCAGCAATATGGCATGAAACAGCTCCCTCCACTTTACTGTGTTACTCTTCTTTTGAGCAGCCAGCTCTGCCAAATATAGAGCACAGAACGTGGAAGGAAAACTACAGTGAACTTGACAATTATTTCCAGAGATTGGTTCAGTCCTAGAAAATATTCATTGGCTCGCTAAAAAAACGAGGGGTTCCCCCCGTTGTTTTCTAAATCCTTTTTTTGTTATTGCAGCTGTCTTTGGACAAAGGGAGGGGAAAAAAGTGACCACAGAGAGCTCAGGAGTACATCTTTGACATTGTTTAATGAGAAAACAGTGACTCTTGTTGAATCACCCTGCTAACACAGAGCAGACAGAGCATCTCAGTTCATTTTTGTTTGGCTTTTGTTTTGAGGGGACCCAGCAGAAGCTGAAAGATTGGCAGGTGAGCCTGGGTTTGTGCTGCTCCCCAAACAGGTGCTGCAGGTGGTTTACTGCTCCTAGAGAATGAGGGGAATGTGACCAATGCTGTCCTTCTGCAAACAGCACGTGCTCACTTTTCTGCTCTGCTTGTGACAGTGTTCCCTCTCCTTGCTAAAGGTCAGCCTTTATCTGTGTCATTGCTGTGGGTCCTATCTCCCCCATAAAGTTGCTTTGATGGCCAAATTAAACTTTTGACCTGCTCTAGAGCTGAAGGCACTGGTGGTTTGGATTTTCCAGGGGAACACTCCAGAGGGGGCTGGATGGTCCTGGAAAAGGGCACCTGAGTGCAGGTACTGAGGAACAGAAACTTCACCTTTTAGACAGGAAACCAATTTCACTGTAATGTGGAACTGTGTGCTGACTGAAACTGGCAACAACAGCACACATGCCACAGAAGTTGCTGACACTTGTAATTTTTTTTTTTATTTTTTTTTTTTTTTTTTTAGGACTGAAAGGTATTTCCAGTTCAGCCGGTTACAGAAAGGTAATTAACCATCCCCTAAAACTTTTTGCCACTGAGATTTGAAAATGACACAATAGCACACACTGCTGCCTCAGCCTCATGGATTAAAATGTGCTGTAGTATTTCAGAGTGATTTTTTTAATATGTGGGAATGATAAAATAATTGTCTCAGAGGAAGGCAGACAGATGTCTCAGCTGGCTTATCTAGAAAACCCTGCCATTTCTCTCAGACATGACCTTTACCTAGGTCATCCTGCCTTTCTTGCAACTCAACTGGATCGTTCTGGTGGGCACCAGCTTGACATAGCCTTGAAATGGGTTCAAAATCCAGCCCAAGCTGTTTTGTGGATAGAAGAAAGTAAAATGCTTGTAGTCCCTTTCTGATTGTCAGGATGCTAAGTCTGTAATTCAAGTCATTAGGCTTAGTATATAAAGCCCTTCGTAATCCAAGTCTTAAGAACCCAAAAGGTCGCTTGTGGTCCAATAATCCTGAATAGTAAATGTGATGAGCTGGCAGTGACTGTCCTGATCCTAAAGCATCTCTCAAAATAAACTCTGGTCTCTGCCCCAAAAGCATATGCAGGATATTTCGAGATGAGCCAAGAGGCTGTGCAAGGAATAAGCAGCTTGCCTGCTGAACAGCTTTGTGCAACACTGATTGGTCTGAAATTATTTCATTAACTGGACTGAAAGAGTAGACAGGAGGATGCTGGAGGTTTTAAAGACACACCCTGCTCTGGCTGCAGTGATCTGCTGGGGAGATCTTTGCTCATCACCAAGATCCCTCAAATCCTCCCCAAAATCTGCCGGAGCAGCTGCTCACGTGAACAAGATCAGCAGAGATTGCTCATGATAGGAATGGCTCATCCCTGTCTGAGAATGGGGTCAGAGTTCATGTTCACACGAGTGATGGGGACAGTGAGTGTGAAACATCTGGCCAGAGGTGCAGCAGCTGGCATTAAGCAGGCAGGCAGCTGAGAAGGTCTGGCAGTTCCTGGGCAGCCATATCCCAGCTGTGAGCACTCTGCAGGGATCCAAAAGTCAGTGGCTCTATGGAACAGCACAGAGGGGGGGTCTGGTGCCTGGCAGGGCAGGATGGCAGCATGCAAGGAGCCCCAGGATAGTCCTGTGGGAGCAGAGGTGTGGAGGATGCAGGCATGGGATAATTTACAGGGTCAGTTAAACATGAGCATTTAAGGAGCTCAGTCCTTTACTCACCTCCTTGATACCTGCTTGAGAAGGTGCCAGAGAAGTAAAGAAAGAGGACTGAGAACATTGAACCACTTATGGGGCCACTTGTAGGGTCCTCTCTTGATGCCTGACCCTTCTCTTTGTCCCTGTTTTTTTGCTGAGGGCAGTTAGATGTCAGCTGGGAGTAGGGCTGCATGACTTTGTTTTTCCTCTTAAATGTCTCCTTGCTTTTCAATTTGTTCAGTATTTGAACTGATTTTCATCTTTATATTGTATTTATTTAGTGGTGCTCTGGATATGGTTATTTTTGTGCCCTGAAGGGCCTACTTTCCATTCCATTTTAATATATAACTTCTATTAACATCAAGGCTTGCTGCATGCATAAAGGGGCACTGAATAACTAAACTGCACTTAAATACCTGTGACCTCTTGGCTCTCCTATATGAAATGATTATTAATGCTCTGTCCTTGCCGTGTTCCATCAGAAGATGCTGCCACACAAGGCAGAGCTGGGGAGGTCTGATCATCCCTTTATTACAGATGGGTAAAACAGAGGAAAAGAGATTAAAAGATTTGCCAGGAACACAGAGCAATCAGTGGCTGTGCTGAAAATAGAAGCCAGGCTCCTGGTTTCCATTCCCAAAATCTGGCCTCTAGACAACACTATATTAAAAATGCAAACACAAACATAGAGAATCTCTCCTTTTTCAAACCTTCCATGCAAACATTTTGTGTCCTTTTGACTCTGTTTCACAGAACAACCTGGTAGCTTTTGGATCAAAGAACCAGGAGCTGGCTGGGCTGAGCTCACTGGGTGCTGCAAAGGGAGCTGGACTGGACCACCAAAACCTCAGAGTGACCAAAGAGCCCATGGCAGAAGGTGGGAGGAGACTTGTGTCTATTTTGAGACAGAAAAGTATTCAGTAGCTGTAGGCTACTGTTCAAAATACTTTGATTACTGTATTTAAGGAAGCCAAAAGTGATACTGTTATGACAGCCAGTCCCTCAGCCTTTGTATTCTAGAAAATATTCTCTCTTGTAATGCACCACAAATCCCAAGCTGGCAGCAGAAGGACATGCAGGCATTTTAACTGTTTGCTATTAAGTCTGCAGATGATGGGTAAATCAAACACAAGTGAGGTTTGAAATGCACAAGCAGAAGGGAAAAGTGAATTGGGTCTCAGTGAGGAGTGGCACAGCTGCAGGGCCTCTGCTCTTCACACCAGAGATGCTGCCAGTGCCATTGCTGGGCTCATTCCTTTGGGCTTGGCCCAGCTTTATTTCTGCTCCCATATTGTTCCTCCATGCTGTAAACAGGCTTGATGATCCAAAAAAAAAATAAAAATAGCATATGGATGCAACCCAACCAAACAGCCAGAGTAAACTTCGTGGGAGAAACTGGATTTAGAAGTGCACCCCTGAGTCATGCCAGAGAGTCCACGTTAAAGGCTTTTTAAAGAAGCAATTAGGAAGCAGTTTCCTTTTAAAGACACTTCCCAGAGCTTATTACAGGGACAGAACATGCAAATTAGGGCTAAATACTGCCTGTCTCCCTGATGTGCCTGTCTCTGTGTGAGGAGGGTTCGAGGTGTGGCCACAATCCCTCAGATCCCTGTGGGGCCAGTGGCAGCAGCCTGTGGCTCACTGCTGTGTCCAGAGAAACTGCAGATCCACAGGGAACAGGGACACATCACCACTGGCACACCTGAAAGGGAAAGTGTTAGGGACTGACCCCTGCAGCATGTCCCGAATTCCTGCTGTTGTTACTGGCAAGTTTAAAATCAACAATGGGAAAACTCAGCTGAATCAAAGGGATGAGAGTTGGCCTTGCTGAAGTTGATGCATCTTCCCTGAGGCATCTCATCCCAGAGCCCAGAGCCCCCTGAATGCCTTTCCACTCTACAGAAGGCCAAAACAAGTGAGATGAGATGAACCATAAACCAGGATGGGAAGCTGAGGACATCCCCTCTCTCTGGATTAGAAAGGGCCTTGATCTGAGGAGTTATGGGACCCAGGGAGTGGGGGCAGGGTGGGGAGCTGGGAGTGTCTCCTCCAGGCTCACAGCCCTGGGGTAAAGGTTCAGCTCACCTGTACAGGTGGGCTTAACCTTGATATTTCAGTGTCTGGGAAAAGCCTCTCTAGAAAAGATCTTTTGTGTCATCTTCATGCTCATTGTTGAAATCATAGCAAGAAAAAAGCAGTTTTCTTTAGCAAAACTGTTGCCTTTTGCCATTTTTGCTGCCTTAGGAGAGCAAAGTCTCACTGCTGAAGACTGAATGTGATGCAGTTTTCAATGTTCAGCCCAGCAGCTTCTGAAATACATCCATATTTTGTGAGGTTAATAACACTGCAGTCACCGAGGCTGAATTTTCACTGGTTCAAGCCATATGTCTCTGACCTAATTAGACTTTTACTGGCTAATAGTTTATGGAGCAAACCTCTAAGGGGTTTGTATCTGGTTCCTGAAGAATCACTCAAGAGGGAAATGAAGCTGCCTGGTGCTGTGCTCCTGCTTTGAAATGGGCAAGTGCCTGGTTCACTCCCTGCAGGCTGATGCCTGTCCCTGCTGTCAGCCTGGGTAATACTGGTAATACTGATACATTTTAACTTAAAATTAGTGATTGGGTTAAATATTAATCTGTAACTTCCAAAGGGGCACTGTGCCCCTTTGGTTGGTGATCCTGTGCATGATCCATTAGCATTCGTGAACCCCAAATTTGGAAACCTGTGAAACACTCCCAGGGCATTCAGGGTTTGTTTAAAGCAGCTCTGAGGCGGAGATGAGCTCAGTTCTCAATATTGCCACTGCTGAGACCACAGCTGTAAAACCACAGACTGGATTTTGCAACTGCAAGTCGTGTTTCAAGGGCTTCATGAGTGATAAAATACCTGAATTGTGATAGATTTTGTTACTTTATTATCTGCTGTGGGCACATTACTGTGTCGCCCCTTTTGGTGCACCTGTTAGTGTGACTGGTCCTGATCATCTTCCCATCACTATCTCATGGGACTTTTGAACCAATCTTTTCTCTTTTCCATCTGGGTTTTCCTTCTCTAAGCCAGGGATAATGGCACTTCTTTAGCTGGAGTGCACTTCACATTCAAGTGAAGGGTGCAGTGCTGCTGCTCAAGTGTGTCACAGACCCCAGGCAGTGAGAAAGGGGATGGAGCTTTTTAAAGACAATCTACACAGGGCTGTAGAAGCTGGCATCACACTTAACACCATTTAAATACTTGGATCTTCCTCTGACAAATGCCTGACCTGCAGCTCTGGCCAGAAACCCCAAAACCTCTCAAACCCGCTAAGAGCTGGTTCCTCTGAGCTGTTCCGAGACCCGAGTTCACGATAGGCAGCTCCAGCCTGGGAAGCAGAGCTTGCACATGGATTAATGGCTTAAAGGAGCCTGCTGGGTTCAGGGTCAGCAGCATTTTGGCTGTGGAAGGCTCAGAGGAGTTTGAGGGTAGGTCTGGGGGGGTGGATTTGGGCCAGGGCTTGGTCAGGGCTGTCCCTGCTCAGCTGCACCAGGCAGTCCTGGCTGTCGGCACATGTTAATTGGCTGAGGAGAAGGGTCTGGGGCAGCTTGTGCTGCTTCAAAGGGCCCTTCAGGGGAACATCTAAAACACAGCCTGCAAGAAAAATAAATGAAGGAGAGCTCAGTTTTTTCCTGTGGCTGCCTGCAAGCTGTGGCCATGAGCAGAGAGTGCTGCCGAGGCCACCCACGCCGGCGGCTGCAGCTCCTTCCCAGCTGACCTGTCCAGCAGCCCCCAGGATCCCACCAGCTTCCCTGGGCAGGTGTGACCCTTCCTGCCCCTTGGAACAATCCCCCAGCACCCCTGGGCTTGCTTAGAGGCCTGTGAGGAGACAGCAGTGGGGAGGGAAAGCCCAGCTGTGGAGAGAGGAATGGCAGGTTCCAGGATGTCCCTGACCAGCCCAGGACCTGCCCCGTCCCCTTGGCCAGGTTGGCTCCTGTTGGGGGGCAGCACTCGGGGCTGGGCTGGTGGGAGGCTTTGCCTGCTCCTGATTTGGGGTTTCCTTTGCAAGAGCTGCCAGTTTTGGGCTCTGTCCATGCCCCCAGCCCCACCTGCTCTTGACTGGCTCCAAGGGAAGGTGCAGGGAGGGAAATCTCAGTTTCTGCTCTCTGATCCTCTTTGCTCAAGAGCATCTGACTTGGATGGGCTCAACCTCCAAGTAATTCTACACAGCCCAAGGAATAACTTTCTTTCCCAGCTGCAGCCCTGGGGGTGGTTCAGTCCCAGAGCTCTCCGTCTTTTCTTCTGGGCTTCCCTTTCTGTGATTTCTTTTGTGACTTGTGACATGACCCTGCCCTGACAGAGGAAGTTCTGATTTTTTTTTTTTTTTTGAGAGATCATTTACTCCTAGATAAACATTAATTTTCATTTTAATTTTTAACCTATGCCTCTGAGGTGACAATGCTTTTGTAGGCCCTCTGAGAAGCTGTTATCTTTGCCCAGCTTTGCCTCTTTCATTTGCTTCATCCAGCAGGTAATGAGTAACCTGTCCTCCTGCTGGGCAGGCTGAGAGCTGGCAGAGGTGCTCTCATTCCTTCCTTCTCCATTCTCTTTGGGAATCACAAACACATTTTTAGTGTCAGAGTGACATCTCTCTGCCCTTTGCTTCTGGTAATTCTTACTCTGTGTGACAATGGCAGTGCTGCAGTGTGTCCTCCTCTTCTCTGCAGGGACCTCCCAGAAATGCTGATGAGGAAGGGCAGGAGCTGAGCCAGCCCCAGAGTGGGGCTCCAGGCACAAGGACTTATTCACACCAGCCCAAGTGACTGGGGGCACAGCCCTGTCTCCTCAAAGCCACACAGGCAGGCCCTTGTCCAGCAGGGACGTGGATGTGCATGTGCAGACTCCCAGTCTCCTGCTCTCACCACAGCTGCTGTTTGTGACACACGTGGGTTTGGGGTATTCTGGGTGGTGCAGAGGGCTGGAGCAAGCTGAGGTCACATCCTTTCCAGCCAGCCCAGGTCCCTCCTGAGATGGGGAGAGAGGACAGGTTTAATTGGGGGTGCTGTGTCCAGTGCAGGTGTGACCCTTCCTGCCCCCTGGAACAATCCCAAAGCATCCTCAGGGCTGACACATCTCAGAGCACAGTATGGAGCACTGCAGCATCCTTGGGCTCTGAAAGGACTCAAACAAAACACGTCAAATGCTTTTTCCCTACTTACAGGGCATTGTGAGATCAGGGTAAATTTTACTAAACTACTGTGCCTTTCCACTGTCAGATGGTGCCAGAAGGCCACTCTTCACCCACCCACCCAGCAGGACTTGTCACTCCCCTGGTGACCTCCATGCTCTGATTTTTCTCTCCTCTATGAATTGCAGAGAGGCACAGCCTGGGGTTCACTGTCCATTTGGGGTTCACTGTCCATTTGGGGTTCCAGAGGTGGTGCTGGCTGGCAGGAGGGGCAGACAGAGCAGCTGTGTCCATGTTCTGGACAGGTTGAACAGATGGGTTGTCTGTGCTGCTGTTCAAACGTGTTGTTACAAGTGCAAGGGTCTGTGAGAGTCTTGAGCTCAATCTTGAGCTCAGTCCTTGTTGTCAGGGCTACTCTTGTAGGGCTTGGGGGACTTCTTTTTCTGAAGAAAAATATGTCTGTGTGTCTTCTTGTTTCTCTTATCAGTTTGGTTTTTCCGGTTTTGTTTTTTTTTTTTTTTTTTTTTTCTTTTAGTGGTTCTTGGGTCGATTTCAAGGGGTTTTGGGTTTTGGGTTTTGGGGGGGGGGGGCGGTTTGCAGTGTAGAGGAAAGAAAATTATTTTTGACAGTGCAAAGGCTGAGGTCCTTATGCAATCCCCTCCGCAGTTACTGGGAGTTCAGACAGAGCATGGATCACGATGACTCATGATCAAGGCTGCAAGAACTGGCAGGAGTGCAGCAGCACGGGCTGTTTGTACCTCAGACAATTAGTTCTGTAAACAGATTTTTGTCATGTTTCTGAATTGCATTGCCTGAGACTAGACATTGGAAAACAATGAAGGGAATGATCCAAGGCTGAAGGAGAAAGAATTGCTGACCTCATATGTATATAATGCATGCAGCATGTGTGAGAGGGGGTTCAGCTCGGAAAGAGGGAGGCCCAGTGTGAGGAGGGGCCCCTGGGCTACTTCCCAAGGGCTGGGTGAAGATCCTGGCTGTGTTCTGAGAGCCCTCCTGGGAAAGGAGATTTCTACACTGTACCCAAACACCTCTGTGCCCTCCTGACTGAGCTTTTTTTTGGCTGCAGGTTCAGCCATCTGGGGGAGGGAGTTCCCCGGCTGTCAGCAGTGGTGCCTCCCTGCCACCCCTCCTGTCCCCCTGCAGTTTATCCTCTAAACCACAAGTTGTTCTGTGAAATCCCTTGTCCTGTTCACAACGGGGATGGAGCAGTGTCATCTGCTCCCAGTCTTGCTCTCTGAAACAGCTGGGCCATTTTTCTAAGGAAAAACAAGTCAGCCCGAGACCAACCCCATGCCCTGAGCTCCTCACAGTGTCAGGCTGCAGAGAGACAGAGCTCTAGAGAATCCAAACCCACATCTTTGGTGTGAACAGCACACAACTGCCCAAAATAATGCCTCCTGCCCAGAAAGGTTCTGCATACCTGGGATTTCTAGGGGGAATCTGTTTGTTTCTTTGCTCTTGTCACTACTTTTTGCAGCAGTACCCAGAATAAACCACAAAATACCAGCAGGCTTCATTTCTTAGTATTTTCAGTCCAAGAAAGGATAAGGTGGAAGAGAGGAGGAACCAGGTTTCTTCAGGGAAGGCACAGCCAGAGTTCCTTTCCTGAGAAACTGACCTTATTTGTGGATGTGGAAAGAAAAGGTCATTCCAGTTATTTTCTGCTGGACGCTGTGTGAACATCCAGAATTAACCTCTTGTCTTAGGGACAATTGCACATGGATTTGGGGGTTCCTAGGTTCAGGTTTTGCAGAAACCAGTAAAAATTTGAGCCAGTTAGCAAGAGCTTGTGAATCCACTCCTGCAGCCAGTTTATCTATAACACTGAGAAATGGTGTAAGTAACTTCCCTGCACATAAAGTGCAGCTGCTTATTGTGCTGTGAAATTTAACAATGCTGAGTGTAACTGATTTATAATTCATGCAAAAGATAAAATCTATGATCTAACTTCAAACCAGAAGTGTTTTGGCTTACTAAACGTTTGGCGGTTTCTTTGCAAAGTGCTTTATCTTTTTGCTTAATTACCTCTTTAAAAATGTGATTTCATTGTTTCATGAGTTTACTATCACTTTCTCTTAATTGTATTTTTTTTAAAATTCACATTCATAGGCTATATCTAAACAAGTCCGATAGGCCCTATTCATTTCTGTAGAGAATTTTAACTAAGAGGAGGCCCTTTTATACATTAAAATTTTTTAGTTACCAAAAAAGTGACTCCAACCAAATTATGTGGTTGCTCATGTAAATGATTGCTCCATTAAGACACTTGAGTGTTACAAGGTAATGGGTGAGTTTAATTTTTTGTGATTTTTTTCCTGTTTTCTTTTTAGTTGTTTAATTTATGGGTAAATAATCTAACCATTCCTTGGATTTCCCCTCAAATCTCCCAAGGTGATACTGAAAAAGGTGGAAGAGGTGGGTGTGATCATAAAGAAATGAAGGGAGGGGAGGGGAGGGGAGGGGAGGGGAGGGGAGGGGAGGGGAGGGGAGGGGAGGGAAGGGAAGGGAAGGGAAGGGAAGGGAAGGGAAGGGAAGGGAAGGGAAGGGAAGGGAAGGGAAGGGAAGGGAAGGGAAGGGAAGGGAAGGGAAGGGAAGGGAAGGGAAGGGAAGGGAAGGGAAGGGAAGGGAAGGGAAGGAAAGGAAAGGAAAGGAAAGGAAAGGAAAGGAAAGGAAAGGAAAGGAAAGGAAAGGAAAGGAAAGGAAAGGAAAGGAAAGGAAAGGAAAGGAAAGGAAAGGAAAGGAAAGGAAAGGAAAGGAAAGGAAAGGAAAGGAAAGGAAAGGAAAGGAAAGGAAAGGAAAGGAAAGGAAAGGAAAGGAAAGGAAAGGAAAGGAAAGGAAAGGAAAGGAAAGGGAGTATTAATGAGAACAACCTGATGAGCTACATTGATGCTTTGGTATTCAAACAAGAGAGATTTTACCCATATGATGATTCCTAGTGCAGCACCTTATTCAGAAATGCTGATGAGATTATTCTCTAATGAACACGCTCTGTGACTGTTCATATGGAAATGTTTAAATTTTGGGTAATCATCCTCCTATTTTAGTACATTCAATACTTCGTACTGAAGGAAAAGCAAGAAAAAATTTTTCATCAGTTACAGTCCATTCCTTGCTGGAGAGTGAGAGAGAGGCACTGTCACTTTTCCAGCTCTCTCCAGGCAGATACATCCCTCCCCACGGGCATGGGAAGAGGCAGCAGAGTTACAGAGGTGCACAAATTCCTGTGGCATTGGTGCAAACCCCTCACCAGCTCCCACGTGGTGGATATTTCACAAGAGGAGCAGTTGTGTGGGAGTCTGGATCAGCCTGTGTTTGCCCTTTTTCTCCAAGTGTTTGCATCCGCATTCCTGGGCCGGGCAGTGTGGCTGGGAAAGTGTCCCACCTGCAGCAGGGAGCAGGGATAGTGGGGCTGAGGGGTCACTGGTGTCCTGAGTCTTCCTGGCTCTCCTGTGGCTCCTGGAAGGGCCTGGCACACACACACACACACACACACACACACACACACACAGACAAATTCCAGCTCCTCCACTTAGATATTGTTTTGCACCTCTCATCAATTTTCTGCCTCCTCAGGATCCACAGGCTGGAAGTCCTGAGCTGGCCATACAACCACTGCCTAGAGCAGATAAATGCCATGTGGTGTAGAAAAATTGATGAATTTGTGCAATTTGTGAATTGGTTCATTCTGGGATGGCAAAATCTCAACTGTGCAAATATTTCTTCTGAAAACTGATCCCTAACCCTTGCAGCAGGTGAGGGCAGTTGGACTGAGGGGGCACAAACCCTAAAGACTGAGCTCTGACTCCTTCCCCAGCCCGAATTTGTGCCAGCAGGGTGTTCTAGGCCGGTAAGGACCACAGGGCTGGGCTGGCTGTGACTCGGAGGGATCGTGGTGCCATCTCGTGGCAAAAATAAAGTAGAAATCAGATTGTGTGGGATGCTCATTGCTCTGACCGGCGCAGAGGGGCTGCAGGTGGAATCCTTGCCCCTCTCAGGGCAGGAGCCCCTGGTCCCAGCACCACACAGCCCTGGGGTGTCAGGCTGGGCCATGGGACAGCTGCCCTGAGCCACAAAGTGAGTTGGTGCTGTTCAGATCTGACTCCAAACAAGACACCTGTCCTGCCCCGAGGTGTTTGCCTCCAATCCAGGTGAGAGTTGGGAGGCACAAACATGTTTTGCAGCTACAGGGAAGACCCTCAGGGCCGCTGAGGAATGTGGAGATGGTATTTTCACCTCTGAGAGCCAATGTTTTCTGCTAGATAAATAGATAGCTGAGTCATAATCAATGTTCTGCCATCGCTTGGCTGAGCAATTAAACGGGAGACAGGCATTTTGTTTAGTGGGGATACATTCAGCTGTGTAATTCAGTGTGCTGGGGAGGGATCACTTCTATCCCTCTGCTGACACAGGCACAACCAGGATGCATTTTTTCAAAGGAATCAAAGGAACCTGTTTTCCATGGATGTTTGCAGCTCTGAAGGCTGCTGTGCCATGGAGGAAGGGACTCATCTCTCTCCTTCAAAGCCAAGAACCCGAGAGCCCGTGGCAGGGGGCAGGTCTGAGGTTCCACCAGTGAATTTGTGCAGAGCTGAGCCCAGCTCAGTGCTGTTCCCCAGGGCACTACACTGCCGCCTTATCTAACTACCGAGTTCACACTATTTTTGAAGAGTTAAAATAGGAACAGTCCTGGCCTTTTTGAAGCCAAAGGCCAGAGTCCTTCTTTTTATTTCAGCATGACCAAGACTTCCTTCACAGAGCTGATATGTGGTTTGCTCCCCAGTTGCTTTACCTGTCTCTCCTTGCCTTCCCATCCAAAGCAGAGGGCCAGCACCAGGGAGGCTGAGGTGACAGCATTTAATTCAACCTCTGCAAGCAAGAGGCAAAGAAATGAAGAACTGAGGCTGTCCCCAGGGCTGACTCACAGCCCATAGCTGAGGAATTTGCCCTGGTGACACCACCCTGCAGCTATGAGGGGTCTGCTGTTGGGCTGGTGGTTACCAGGTTGAGGATATGCAGAACTTCTCACCCATGAGATAAATCTAACATGGTATCTGTTGTCACTCTGGGCTCGGGATGTTTCATGGTGTTTGCAGTTCTGTGTGCTGCAAAGTTGGGTGCCAGGCATAGGAAATGTAATGAGGACATGGGATAAAAACTTTATTGGGTTCCCATGAAGAGGAAACAAACAATATGATAAAGCACATGATTAGAAAATGCACTTGGAGGAGTGGGAAGTCACAGGCAGATAAATGGATGGAAAATTGCCTCAGCTGGAATAAAGTTGTGGAATATGATGGCATGTAAGAGTGCCACAGATAGAGACAACAGCCAGGCTGAGCTACAGAGGGAAGGAAGCCAACCAAAACCAGCTCTCATTTAATCCATGATCCCCTTCCCTGTGCATGTGTGTGTGCAAAACAGGCACTGTGAAATTAGACTGCATTTGCAGCGGAGTTTTGTGGCTGGTTCCAAAGGCCAGACAATCCCAAACAGCAGAATGAAACTGCTGGTATAGGCTCTTAACATTAACCAGGATATCTGGAGAGAGGGATAGTCTTTGCTGCTATTTAACAAGGTCAGGAAGGACAGAGATGTGTAAATCTAGCAGTGGGTGTAGTTTATTTTTCTGTGTCATTAGCCCTTTATGACTGGATGCTGGTGCAAATCTCACGTGGCCTCATGATTTAAATTGCAAACTTAGAAATGCAGCTCCTGTTTCACTCCGACTGGGGAGCAGTGTTGAGCTTGGTAGCAGCACTTGCTTATCTGAACAGGTTTGCAGACTCTGGGACATCTTCCAGGACACTGGTCCAAGGCAGAAATTACTTTTTGTCCTCAAATCACATGAACCCATCAGTTTTTTCACTCTTGGTGTTTGTCTTGGCTGCCTGCGGGGTGAAATTCTGGTAGGATTTTGTGGTGAGCTATGGAAAGGCTCGGGAGGTGTCTATGGCTGGCTCCAGCCTGTGACACACCATGTCTTTCTGCAGCTTCCTGCATGCTGTGGTTCGTTCTTCCTCAGGATTCCAGGCAGATTTCTGTGACATGGTGAACCCATGGGCTGCATCCCCTCTGGCAGCACAGCAGGTTGGTCCCTTCACCAGCCCCGTGCAGGGTCTGTGCTGAGGAGTGGGGTGTGACTGTCAGCACCGTGTTTGTGTTTGCATCTCCCCCACAGCACAGAGCACAGAGCAGCCCTTGGGGGGATGGAGCAGTGGAGGGGAGTGGATGGAGACAGTGGGAAGGGGATGTGGTGGTGTGGCAGGATGGGGGGACGGTGAGTTTGAGCAGATTTGGGGTCTTGGAGCCCAAAGCTCTGGGACAAGGCCACGGTTATTCCCGCAGGATGGCACAGGTTGCCTGAGGCTGAGGCCTCAATGTGAAAGTCGTTTGGGGCACAGTGAGGTCCAAGTCAGACTCTGAAACTCCTGGCTGGGGTCGGAAAGTGAATGTCTGGAGCAGCCCTACAAAGAAGACAAACAGCTCCATCTTGGCCAGGCTTTCTCCGATGCAGTTCCGTCGCCCTGTGGGTAGAGCAGAGTGTTCACCTGGTGGGAAAACCCAGCTGCAATGTTTGCCATGGACAGGTTAGCATTGAGATGTTGTAATGG
The DNA here is from genome assembly GCF_965231275.1 of Zosterops lateralis. Taxonomy (NCBI): domain Eukaryota; kingdom Metazoa; phylum Chordata; class Aves; order Passeriformes; family Zosteropidae; genus Zosterops; species Zosterops lateralis. The sequence goes on from NC_139775.1 coordinate 4,215,835, forward strand.
GAGCAGGAGGGAAACCTTGAAATGCACTAAAGCATTTTGGAGTAGAGGGGCCTATGTTGCTAAAGGTTCCTGTCTGGTCTCTTTTGGCACAGGCTACAGCCACCTTACAGTTATTATATGTTTATGGTGTGCCCTCTCCTCTCCTAAGCTCTTCCAGCCCTCTCAGCATCTTTAACCCTTGCTTTTGGAAAGCAGCCTGATAGAAGAATGCCACCCCCTTCCAAAGTGGAATAGTTTGAAAGTCACTTTTCCTGTGGAATTTATCCTCACATACCACTTTTAGATAAGAGTGTTTCTTCTTTACTACCCTTCTTTGTGCTATATTTAGCAGTGGGAGATCTGTGCTCTGAGAGCAGCCATTTGCCCAGATGCAGAACAATTGATTCCATTCCGTTGTCTGGTTGCTTATGGACTGAGTTCAGGGCAGTATTTAGACGTGAAAACCCCATTAGTGCATTTTGTAATGAAATGGCCCTGCCACAGCCCCAGCTCTGTGCAGGTCAGACCCTTAGTTACCTGTGGAGAAGGGCAGGAAAGCTCCTTTCTTCACAAAATTCCCTTCAGCATCGAGGAAGTGGTTGGGGTTGAACTGATGTGGTGTCTCCCATTGTGTCTTATCCAGCAGCACTGAGGTAAGGGATGGGATTACAATTATACCCTGGAAGAAAAGTACACAAACATACAAAAGATAGCAAAGTGCTGTTTTGGTTCATTTTCTCACACAGACTTTGAGTGTCCCAGGAGATTTGCTCCCCCTGGGGTAGGTGGAGACCATGAGGGTTTTATCTCATCATCCAGCAGAGAGACATCAGTGAGATTTTCCCACTAGTGCCAAGGATTGGAGGCAAACTCCACATGGTGCTGTGGAAACCTCAAGTGGAAGGTAAGATCCTGCAAGTTCTCTGGCAGATACTTCACTGTGCAGAAGGCTGCAAGGAGGTAAACCAGGGCTGCTCATGGAGTGAGGAAGGGAGGGACTGGACTGAGTCCTATGACACACTCTGGGCTCAATACAGAAACTCTTCTGAGGATGGTTTTGGACTCTGTCCTGTATTTCCCTCTAAGGAAACCATTCTCCAGTGGCTCTGGGGAGGGTTTTGTGCTCCTGAGAGGGAGCAGATACCTACCTTGGGAAGGAAGTAGCCCCTGAAGTGGGTGTCCACAGCAGTGCAGCGGGGCACGTGTGGCAGGAGGGTGATGAACCTCTGCACCTCGTGCAGCACTGCGTTGGTGTAGGGCATGTTCTTCCTGTCCTCGTACGTGGCCCAGCTCCCAGCCTTGACTGTTCTCCCAATCTCCTCTTGAACCTTTTCTGGAAGGAACAAACAAAAGGGATGTGTCCCAGCAAGGAAGCTAACTCCCTCCTTGGATTTGGTTTGGTGGGAAAAAAACAAAACATTTTTCCAGAGTTTGAAGAGAGAGAGGATTTTTAAAGCAGCAGTGTGGGTTTCCCTGCTCTGTGTTGAATTCAGGATGTGGGTGGGTTGTTTCCTCAGCATCATACTCTGATCTCCACTCATCCTAGCAAGTCAAAGGGGCTATTTTATTGTGACTTTGATCAGCACCTAGTTACATTAGGAGTTCATCACAGAGGAGAGCTAGGGCAGCTCTTAAGAGAAAAGAGCTGCTGTGGATCTGAGGGCAGGCCTCTTTCTTCCCGATTTAAGCCTTGCCATGGATGGAGTAGGTAAAAGCTGCTCACTTTGAATCTCTGGGTATTTCATCATGAGGAGGATGGACCACTGGAGTGTGGTGGCAATGGTCTCTGTTCCAGCCATGACCAGGTCAAGTATGGATGCCATTAAGTTGTCATCATGGAAGAGGCTGTCTTTCTTGTTCTTCTCCTTGAAAAGCACAAGAGGTAAGAAAAGTCATAAAATCATCAGTCTGGATATTCAGCAAGCTCAGGAAGTGCTGCATAACCTACAGCACAGCTGGCTGTTGTCTTGTGTTTGTGAACTGGGTGATAAAATGGACTTGAATGATCTTGAATGCTCAGCATCCACCAGATGTGGAATCTGCAGGTGGAAGGTTTGGAGGAGAGTTTTGGTTCAACACCCATCTCCCCTGAACGCAGGCTGAAACCCAGAGCTGTTCAGACTCAGCCTTGCAGGTTTGGAAAGAGCCTGGTCTCTGCCCTGTACAGAAGCAGATTCAATCCTACCTCTGAGTGACTCCTGCCCATGGCCAGGTTTGAATCCCCAACTATGATCAAATTCACCTTTCAGGCCATTTCTGCCTTGGCTTTAGAACTGTGCTAACTCCTCCTCCACATAGCTGAGTAGAAAACTTAGTGCCTAAGGTCAGCCTGGATCCAGCTGGAAAGAAGAAAAAGCTCAGAGCCCAAATATTTTGTGTTGAATAAAATCAACTGATGTGTGAAACTGCCGAGCCTCTGCTAAGTAAGATGCAAGGCAGGGTTGGGACTTGTACTGATAATTTATCATACAAGTACTTTAAGGGGATCATTCATCTTGATGGAGCAACAGTATCAATGATTAATTGATTTGTTTTCATAAAAAGAAAGGCAGAGTCAGCTTTCATGTGAATTCATGCATTTTCTACAAGGAGCGAGTAGTTGATCTCACATTATCAGTGTTATTATTTCAGGAGTGGACTGAGAGTAGCTTTTGTATCTTAATTTTGATAGAAAAATGTACTGATTTTAAGAGCCTGGCATCTGATTTAAATACCACTGGAGTAACAGCATGTATTTCACTAAATTTACATGACATGACTGAAATCAAGACTCAGCAACTCTTTTAGCTAGAAAATCCAAAGGAGACATTGCAAACAGCCAGCAGAGCTAAGCAGTCCAATACCTCTTGTTGCTTGAATATCAGTGCATCGATGTAGCTCCTCACACTGTTCTCATTGATATCCTCCCTGCTTGCCTTCATGTATTGCCTTAAAATGGCACGCACATCTTCAATTTTCTTGAGCATGATCTTGTGGGTTTTAAAAAGAAATCCAAGGAATGGGTAGAAATTGAAGTACTAATGAGAAATTAAAAAAGAGAAGCATTAGGCCTGCAGAAATACCACACAGAATCACACAGAATTGCCTTGGCACATGCTGAAACAGCTTTTTCCTAAGGGGCAATGTATCAGCTGAGTTTTGTCTTTAGTAGCAATATCTCAGCATCCCAGGGACTTCCCAGGCAGATTTTCATAAGCTAAAATAACCATAGTTCAGTTCTCCTTTAGCTCCACACAGATGTACAGGATGGGTCAAAAGGAAAGTAGGCAAGGGGAATCTGGCAGATTTTGGTGACCAAAGTGGCACGTGGGGAACTGTCACATTTTAGGTGTAATGGCTGGTTCTGAACATTTGAAAGCTGCTGTAGCAAATCCTATGGTTGGTGTGGCTCACGTGCCAGCGTAAAAAAAATTTGTTTATCTGTGGGACAGGTTACTTACGTTTAAATTTGGGGATCCCAGAAGAATCATAACTTCATCTATGAGTTTTAAAAGAGTAAGAAATGTTGGGTCCTTGTAGTCAAACCTGTCCCCAAAGAGCAGGATGAAGGTGACGTTGATGGGAGCGCAGTTGAAGGACGGCAGCCTGAAAGGTTCTCCTGCGGCAGGAGCAGGGTGGGAAAGCTGTGAGACGTGGAGCAGCTGTGACACACACGGGGCTGGGCAGCCCTGGGATCATCCCCAGCTCACCTTTGAAGGATTTGATCATCTCGATGAGGAAGTGAAGCTCCTCAAAGATCCTGCCCTCGATCATCTGTTTGCCCATGCCGAGGTTGCGCATGCTGGACACGGTGAATCTCCGCGTGGTCCTCCACAGCTCCCCGATGGAGAAGAACAGACCTGGACAGCCCATGGGAAATGTGCTGGGCTCAGGCCACGGAGGAGCCCCCCACACCAAACCAAACAGGGCACTGGGGGAGCAGGGAGCTCCACGGGTGTTTCTGCTGCCTGTTTTCACAGGATTTAGGGACTAAAAGTCTCCCCTTTCTGTGCATCCTCTCAGCTCCGTTCCCACTGTGGTTTGGGAACAGCAAGCTCCCTCCCAGCCCAGTTACCCCAGTCCTCTCCTGAGGGGCAGATGGGCAGGTGTGGCTTTCAGACCAGTATGGGTTGGCTGTAGAGCTGGGGGGAGATGTTGGTTTGACTCAGTCACGGGACATTTTTGACCTTGCTGGTTGCAAGTCTAGGGCTTCAAGCACCTTGTGTCTCTGAAGCTTCTCCTTCATCCTATTCTAGTCATAAAGGTAATTTATCTGTGTGGGATGGGATGGGATAATTCACTCTCCTCAAACCTAAACTGTTTTATAGAGATTCTATAGTGCTGTATTTTCAGCAGTGGCAAAAATACTGACATTTTTGTGGAGGTTTCTGAGCTCATGCCACGATGACCTCTAGCACCTCCAAGCAGGGATGGGTATTTCATCCTGTCAGAGTGCTGTGAAGAAAAAGTCAGGTCAATAATCCAAAAACTATCTCAGATTGTGGTCAGTTGAAAAGCTGAATGCCAGCACTTCACATCTTCATCGTGGCTGTGAGGCTTTTAAATATGTTTGCTTTTCTGTTTTAAAGAAGTGTAGTTTTAATTTAGATAGAAAAAACCTTTTGCTCTAAAAATGTCAAAGCAAATTTCTAAACTTCAATTTTTAATTTTTCTTTAATTTATGCAATTTCATCTGGATCATTCCCTTTCTGAGAGCACCTTCACAGTCAACAAATTGGCATTTTCTGAAGAAAAAAATGTTTCATGGGAAAATTTGTGACCATTGTTGCTTAACAGCCTCTGAGAACTTCTATCTTTGGGTCACCTCTGAGTGCCTCAGACTTGGGCTGAGAAGGTAAATGTGAAAGGACTTATGATGCAACACTGATAGTCTCCCAGAGGGATGCTTTACATGTAAATTAGCTCTAAAAAATACCTTTTTTTCTCATTAATTCCTTTTATTTATGTAGCAATAAATTCATCTATTGACATTATGGCTGGGTAATTTAATTTCTAATTCCAATCCCAACTTCAGCCTGTGACCAGCATATAAAGCTGCCTTTTGGTTCTCCCAGCTAAAGCCTCATATGAAGCAGAGGATGGGCAAAGCAAAAAGTCCTCTGAAATAGTCAGGGGTGGAAAGTTACCTTGGAAAAACTATGGGATTGTTTGTGGGGATGAATTTCCAGCCTCAGCCTCTTGCTTCTGCCTGAACCTGTTTCAAGCTGGTCAACCTGAGGACTTTTGTGGGGAGGCAAAGGTGTGGGAGAAAGGGAAAAACCCCACAGCTCTGAACAGCCAAGCCAGGCAGTCCAAAGTCTCCTGGAAATGTGCAGAGGGTTCATAAACGTGGTGGTGACAGCGAGCCAGCAGACATCTCACAGAGATTAACCCCAGAGCTACCACAGTGCCTTCAAAAATCCCACTCCTCCCACCACTCTGCTGTTTGGATATGGATGGGCTGCAAGAGCATCAGCAGAAATGATGGAAGGTCAGGAGTCATTGCATGCAAGAAAGGCCAAATGTTTGCTGTCACTTGGCTTCAGAAGGGCCCAAGGGATGTTTAAAAGCTGGGCTGCAGGGATGCACAGTTAGGCTGTGCCTCATCATCATCACCATCACCATCATCACGGGCACTAAGCGACGTCGTCCCTCCCATCCCCCCCTCTCCTTGCTCTAGTACCGTTTCCATTCTGAATTTGGTCAAATATTGGGATGGATGGTCTGTCTACAAACTCCTCTGTGTAGTTCACAAGCGCCTCTCGCACAACTTCGTACCCGGTCAGGACCACAACCTTCTGGAACCCAAAGTGGAGCGTGAAGATGGGGCCGTATTTTTCTGCAAGCTGGAAAAAGAGGTGAGCAGTGATGGTGAGGGAGGGAGGGAGCATGCAGGGAGCAGCACCTCTGGCTGTCTGAAGGGACATTTTTTATCCTGGTGTCCTGCTGGGAATGGCTGCAGAGCCACTGCCTGCAGAGGGGCACCTGGGAGCCAGAGCTCCTCACGGTCAAACACGAGGCATTTTGTACAGATGTGTGGAATTCAGGTTTCTTGCCATGAAGGAGCCCCCACCCCATCAGTGCATCACTAATCTGGTTTTGCTGTTATGGAGAAAATAAATGGAAAACAAACAAACAAAAAAACATTGAAAAACTGGACCCCAAATGGCGGCTGAATTTGGAAAACTGGAGAAAGACCAAAAAAGAGAAGATAGTTCAGGGCAAATAATGATGCTGTCACAGAGGAAAGCTTTGGCCTGATGCTCCTCATGTACTAAAGCCCTCGTGCATCCTGCTGCAGCCCAGAGGAGCAGTGTCCCTCTCACAGGACAAAGGGGGCACCCTGCAGTGCCCACCCAGCAAACCCCGGGCGGTGCCAGCAGCTTAGTGCAAACATCGCTTTTAGCTCTCCGTGGGGTGAGGTGGACGGATAACCCCTGTGGAGTAATCCCAGAAAGAAGGCAAACACAGGCAACACCAAGCACAGCCCGGCAAGGGACAAAAGCACACGGAGGTAATTCCAAAGCGCCGTTCCGAGGCTGCGGCAGCGTCTGCCCAGCCCTGCTGGGTAAACTGACCCCAGCCCTGACAGCGCCCGGAGCAGCTCCAGGTGCCGGGGCCTCACCCACGGCAGCGGCACCCCCGCCTGTCCCGCAGCACGGCCCTGTTTGCTGAGCCCTGGGCTCACAGGGGCCCCGCACACCCGGCTGTGAACCCCCCCTGCCTGTCCCCGTGACCCCAGCGAGGGTCAGCCCAGGGATCCATCCCCAGGGATCCATCCCTAGCCCAGGGATCCATCCCCAGGGATCCATCCCCAGCCCAGGGATCCATCCCCAGGGGTCCATCCCCAGCCCAGGGATCCATCCCCAGGGATCCATCCCCGGCCCAGGGATCCATCCCCAGGGGTCCATCCCCAGCCCAGGGATCCATCCCCAGGGATCCATCCCCAGCCCAGGGATCCATCCCCAGGGATCCATCCCCGGCCCAGGGATCCATCCCCAGGGATCCATGCCCAGCCCAGGGATCCATCCCCAGGGATCCATCCCCAGCCCAGGGATCCATCCCCAGGGGTCCATCCCCAGCCCAGGGATCCATCCCCAGGGATCCATCCCCGGCCCAGGGATCCATCCCCAGCCCAGGGATCCATCCCCAGGGATCCATCCCCAGCCCAGGAGCAGCCCTGTCCTGCACACACGGACAGCTCGCTGCCGCCAGCGGGGTAAGGTGTCTTCATTCCAGGTTAGTGCCAGAGCTCACAGGTAATTCACTCTGGTTCCCCAGCACGGCTTCCCCATCTCTCCCTTGCACTGCCATCTGGACTTTAACCGTATCCCATTCATTCAAAAGGAGAGGGATTGTACAATGGAGTGCCTGGATCAGGCGGCAGATTTGGGGTCAGTGCATTGTGGAATTCCTCTTGCCACATCTCCGGGGCATAGGGGAGGGAAGCAATTTAATTCATGTTAGTTATATCCTAATGCTCTAAAAGATTTCTAGGTGTCCAAGCTGTCAAATTAATATTTCAAATCCCACAAGCATTATAGACTTCATGTACATCATCACAATTACATGAAGAAATCCCGTATTACCCAGAGGTCTTTTTTAAATGGTTGATTGCTCCTAAATTACATTGCATCAACACAGACATTGACTAGAAGAAGCCCAGACAGATATTATAAAGCAATTTTCACACCTTCACAATTTAGTTTGAATTTAAAAATACAAAAAGTTCTCACTGATACATCCCAGGCAGCTTTAAAATCTATGAGGGTCTGGGTTAGGGTTTTTTGTCCTACCTTCATTAGTGATTTATCTTGCCTTCTAAGATCCACCAAGTGCAGGTTACCAATGATCGGAAGAGGAGTTGGACCAGGAGGTAATTTAAAAGCTGAATTTTTATAGCCAGCTGAAAAATAGGCTACTGCTAATAATACTGCTGCACACAGCAGACAAACTAATGTAGGATCAGAGAGAGATGAAATTAAAAAAGACATTTTGAAAAAAATAATCTGGGTTTTGGGGTTAGAAGCAATAAAAATGCAGTGGCACTGTTCAGTTTCTGCCAGCTGGCTCTCTGTTTGCTCTCTGCAATTGCTACAAGCACTCAATTCTTATTAAGGTTTGTAGAGTACCTAAATAAATACTGCATACTCCACCCTCTTTAAACACCTCAGAGAATGTGGTCTAAGCAGTTTGCAAAGCCTGTCCAGAAGTAAAGAGAGTTTCAAATTACAAACCCATGCATGTGTGTGCAAGAACATATACATGGGAAAAGGTGCTTGGCATTCCTCTATAACCTCCTCCTCCTCCCGAGACCTCAAGGTTCTTCATTAGCAGTACTATGACCCTCCAAGCACTCTGCTGACACAGGGAAATAAAAAGGCTCTTGGAATCCTATTAGAACCTCCAGAATCAGGTTCAGGTAGGATTTGAGATCTCCATGTTATTAGAGAGAAAGATCAGTATTGTTACAGGAGACTATGGCTTTCTTGATGTCAAGTGGAGATCAAAGGTTGTTAATAATGGTAAAGCCCAACTATCCCTGGGGGGTTGTAGCCCATAAACTTCTTCATAAAGTCAGCTCTGAACTGCCCGGGAGGGATGTGATTTCAGACTTTGTGTCTGAGGTAGAAGACATGTAATAGCTAGCCACAGAAAATTAGCTTGGATCAAGTGATCATGAGTGGATTCGTGAGTGCAATGGAAAGACAAAATTAGATTTGAAACTTCTGGGAGGACTTCATTTTTGCAAGAGCAGCTTCTAAGGGATAGAGGGAAGAAGTTAATGAAGTTAATGAAGCCAGCTGACCTAGCAGGCTCCAGAAGTGGAACAAGACAAGAGAATGGAATGATTTTAAGTTGAACATACCTGGAGCTTGCATCCCTCATAAAGGCTTAAGCCTTGTAGAAAATAATTGAGGTCTACTTGGTTGAATAGTGGTTTTCAGGAGGAAGTTTGGCATAACCAGCCAAAGGAATAAGATCATTCAGGGAAGAAAGGGCTGTCTTACATGATGAGGAAGCATAAGGTTAAAGGTACATGTGTCCGAAGGTTAGATCATATAAAGGCCATTATTCAGCAAATATGGGCCCTCAGCCTTGAAGATGCAAAGAAGTCAAGGAAGGAAGTGGATCTGATCCAGAGTGGGGCATGGTCAGCAAGGTCCTGGAGTGAAAGTCTGCTGGGCACTCACTGGAGCTGCCTGTGTGGTGTGGGGATGTTACAGCACAGCAGCCACCCAGAAGCAGAAGCAGGAAGTGTGTCGCAACATTTCTGAGATTTATTTTTTTATTAGTTTCCAAGAAATGGGCTGGAGGCAATGGTTTCCCCCAGAGCATGCCTAGGATGACTCAGCCCTGCCTGCTCCATGAGCTAAGAGGCAGAGGGGCTGTAAAGACAGGCAGGAAGGATCACAGCTGGCGCAGGATGCAGAACGTGGGCACTGTGATGAGAACTTGCAATGGCACATGCTCTGTGTCTGGGCAAAATGTTTGTTTCTGCAGGGTTTTCTTGGACCAGCAGCACCCTGTGGGGCAAAAGTTACGTGTTGCTGCTGCTCTGCTGGTATTTCATCCTGGCCCTGGGAGCCTCTGAATTCATAAAAAGGCCTTTCAGAAAGAGACTTAAATTATCTCTGAAAAGCCAGGGGGAGTGTATTGTGGTTTGTTTTTTTTCAAGCCAGGCTGAGTGCAATGCATTAAAATGACAAAGGTAAGTAAAAGTCTTGCAATGACAAGAAATTCCTGTCTCACTAATGTGTCTGGTACGTGTTTCGCTCCGGAGCCGCGCGGCTACGTGCTGCCCTGCCTGAGCACACAGAGCCCAGCACAAAACACCTGCCAGGCACTGACACTGCTCTGGGTGCATTCCTGGGGCAGCCAGGCCCCTCAGGGTGCTCGTGGCCCGGTGGTCCTCCATCCATGGTGCCCATGTGGCATTCTGCCACCACCTGTGACATGGAGCATTGGGTATCAGCCACTCAAAGGCAACCACACCACTGCCAGTCAGCCAGCCTGGGTCACTAAAACACCAGCCCTGCATCCTTTAACTTAAATCCCCCAAAATCTCTGCACCTTCCCTGCCAGCCCCATTCTTGACCAGCAGTGTATCCCAGAATGCAGCCTTGGATAACTCCTGCTGGCATTTACTGTGATGGGTTCCTTGTAAGCAAGGGCACGAGACACAAGAAAGGGGCCACATCAGAGAGCCATGCAGAGCCATGTCCTGCCTCACACAACAGTTGTGATTTTCTGGAGTTAGAAGTCCAGCTATTTCCTTTGAGGTGTTTGTGGCTGTGAGTTCAGCTCTTGGTGAACATGTCCTGGCTGCAGGCTGCCCACAGATCCCCGTGCTCACCTCTCTCGTGCTGGGCTACTGAGGGTGGTGCAGCCCAGCTTTATCAGTTTGACCTGAAATCGACTTCATACTTTCACACCAGATAGATCAACAGCAACAAAACAAAATATTTAATGATTAAGTAGGTGATAAGGTCAGGCTTGCAATAGTTAGACTGCAAATAGAGCAACAGCAAAACAAACGCAAGCAAGCGCAGCAGCAGAGGCTTCCTTGTGGCAGAGCTTGCTGAGCACTCCCTGAGCTGTGCCCAGGAGCTGGAGCTGGGCCTGTGGTACAGCCCCCAAGTGCAACAAGGAGAAGGTACAGAATCACTATTAGAGTGCTGCCTTTAGTTGTGTGAACTAAAGCTAGTGAGGAGAGTCAGTGTCTTGGCCAGAGGCTGCCAAACTTTGTCATCCTTTCATATTCTCTCTCCTTTTTGAAGCACAGCTCAGTATTAGATGACAGTGACTTTAGTTTTATGTTGTAGGTTTACCATAACCGCCCCATTTTCAGTCAAATGGACAATACTGTCCCTATTCATCACAACATGCCTGGTAATTGAGACTGAAGTTTGGAATTAGGAGCATGTGGATGTTGGTTCACTCTGCATCAGTCAGTGCAGAGAGAAATGACAACCTTAAGGCAGCTGATTCATTCCCTGAAGGATCCTTTCTTTCTGTGAAGGGTAGGGAAGGTCTACAGAGCAAGTACAGCTGCTGAGGTGCAAGTGGAGCTGGGGGCTGAGTCTCTCCCAGCTCTCTAGTGGAGCGTGGCAGTCCTGCTGCCCAGCCTCAGCTCACACTGCCACAGGCTTGTATCGCTTCAGCAGCGCGGATTCAGAAACTCTTCCCTTACCATGGCTGCTCATTTTCTGCCAGTTTAGGGATCTAAGACAGCCCAATAAGGGATTAGATAAGTGCCAGAGCCAGCATGAAGCCAGGAGAGGGGAGGGAGTGGTAGAAATGCCTTTCTTAGCAGAGGCAGAACGCTGCTCAATTGGCCCCATCATAAATGGGCTGTTCAGCATAAAGTGCCTGGTGTGAGTTGGAAAGAACCCACTTCCAAAACCACTAAGATGTTTTCTGATAACTGTCCCGTCCCTGGGTCTTGGCATCAGCCCATGTTACACCCTTGTGTCTGGGACTCTGTGATAAAGATAAGGCAGGTCGTATGGCACAATGGAAGCTCAGTCTGAGGCTCAGCTGAACAACCATCCTGAGGAGATTTCCAGGTCCTTTGAGTGTCTCTTGTCTCCATCTGGGCCATTGATAATCAGCTCTGCTATAGGGCTTGGACTTTGGGCTGAGAAATTCCCATAGAGGCTGTCAGGGGAGAGCTCTGATGGATAACACCTACAGAGGAGGTCTGAAGGCATTTCACTCTTTCAAACCATCCTGAAAACAGCATCTCTGGTGTGCTGTTCCAGGAATGAATCACAGTTTCTGAGAGCAGAACTCAGAGCTGTCTGAAGGGTTTGCATTATACAGACATTGCAAGAGCTGTTGGAGAGAATGTCATGATTGAGAGAAAAGAACAGTTCCCCTAAAGCTCAGGGACAGCTTTTCCCCACTGTGGCTAGATTTGCTTTAAAGCTTGAAGTGTTCACTACTCTAATGCTGTGTTGTTTGATCATTCACAGGGCACAGCACAAACCAGGTGAGGCATGGGAGTCAAGGTGAAGCCGACATCAGCAGTGAGATCCAGGTCTGACTTATCCACTCCTGCAGGGGGCTGGAAAACAAATTTTCGGAGCAAGCCCGAAAAGAAGAGGAACAGCTCCATTTTGGCCAGTCCTTCACCAAGGCAAGCCCTTCGTCCTGAAAGCAACCAGGGGAGAAGTTACTGATCAGCACTGTAACTGTTAGTGTTGATGTCTGAGACCTTCTAAACTGGAAGCACAGTCTGGGAGAGCAGGCTGCTGAGGTAGGAAATTTTCCCTTCCTTTTCTCTGTATATTGGAGGTGCTACTGATTTGGTCTCAAACTACAAAGAAGTCTGTAGATATATGAAATTGCTCAGTGACTGTGAGTAAGCCTGTGTCTCCCATCCCTCCCAAAGAAGAGGTGGTTCCCTACAGGTGGATAGGAGAAATGACCAGAAATCCCTTACCCTCTGTTCTGTGTCCCTGGCTTTCCTACTTTCCTGAAATCAGGGGGAACTGGCATTTGCCTTGCACCCACACCCATCTTACCTATGGAGAATGGAATAAATGCTTCTCTCCTAATGAAGTTCCCATTGGCATCCAGGAAATGCGAAGGGTTGAACTGATCTGGGGTTTTCCAGTGTAGCTCGTCATTCAGAGCAGAGGTCAGCAGTGGGATAATCTCAGTACCCTGAAAGGGATTAAAGAAACTCATGGAAGAGGAGATCACGCCCTTACTTGAGCCCAGACTGTGTTCTTTTTCCTAATGTGAAGAGGCAAATAAGACATGACAAATAGAACTGGGGAAATTTCTCTGCCCCATTGTGGCTCTGTCTGTTCTCAGTAACTGCTGTTTTTTATTTTTTGGACCATAAAACATTCCTTTCTTACAGAGTCAGAGCTTTCAACAAAGGTGCTAGGGTAGAGGTCCCACATTTGACATAAAAGATTCAAACCAGTGGGATTTAATTAAATTTCTGGTTAATCACAATTCAAACAACTGTACCAGACCACAATCTATTGTATGTTTATAATAATTATCCTGGATGCAATACAAAGGGTCACAGCACAGATTAAACCATGCATCACTGTGTCTTTAGTTATTTATGTGTTGCTTCATGTGCTTTAAAGAAAGTGAGGAATCTGTGCAGCATAAGGTGCCAGCCTCAGAGCTCACCTTAGGAATCACATAGCCTCGGAAATTCACATTTCTGGGAGTCGATCTTGATACGCCCATGGGGACAATATTGGCAAACCTTTGTATTTCATGTATTACTGCTTCTGTATAAGGCATTTTTTTCCGGTCCTCCAACTTAGGCAGCTCTCCTGGTTCAATGACACGGTTCATTTCTTCCTGAATCTTTCCTTGGAGGGAGGAAAGGATTAAGAAGCTGATAACAATCTCATCTTGCAACTGAAATGGCTACCAGTTTGGCAGAGATGAACAAAAGGGAAAACTGTAAATATCTGGGAAGGGCAGAAGTGGCTAAGTCAGGGCATGGTGTGGTTTTTTCAGGTTTGTTGTTGAGCTACAATGGAGTCACTACAGTCCATCTCATGCCTGACTGTCATCACACACCTTTGTTACTCCATAACCTTCAACAGAAACCAGATCAGAATCAGCTCCTGAGGAGACCTTTAGTGACGTAAGCCCATAGCTGCAGGTCATGGGGGATCTTTACTGCTGCAGGCTGCCCCTTTGCCTCTCCCACTTGGCTGGGCTGGTTTATTCAGCAATCCAGCTGAATAAAATTCCTTTACAAAGTCAATGGTTGTTATCTCTCTCAGAGCACTCAGAATAATTACTCTAGGCAACACTGAATGAGTTCCACTCCCTTTCACAACCAAAGCCTTAAGCATTCAACAAAAAAATTGTACGAGAGACTTGTCCTCCTTACTCTGAATTTCTGGGTATTTCATCATCAGAAGCAGCCCCCAGCGCACAGTAGTGGATGTAGTCTCAGTCCCAGCAGCAAAGAGGTCCAGGGTTGAAAACATCAGGTTTCCATTGCTGAATGCAGTGTGTTGTTTCTTTGACTCCTTCAAAACATGTGGGTAATACAGCAGGTGATACCCATATGTGACTGTGTTGCCAGCATTTTTATCTGCATTTTACCTTTCTGTGGCTTATATGTGCTGGAAAACTAAACATTTGGTCTCCTAATTTTAGGGCCTATGCTATGTGGAATTTGTCTGGTCCCAACCATGTGTGTAATCCTCGGGTCTAGATAGAGATCCAAACACAGTTTATCTGTCACTGTACCATTCTTGCAGGAAGGTTTGGGATGATCTCCTCCTTATGTTTGCTGAGTGGTAAGTTATTTCACCCTCGTGGGACATCTGGACAACTAAATCCCTTTAACCAGCAGTTCCAATGGGGCCATGAGCAAATACAGCACAGCTCACTTGGAGCATGAGCTTTGATATATTCTGCTCACTGCAGCTCTTCTGTTTCCACTTACTCCCAGTCCCTGACAGATGGCCACTCCTAAGAATAAGTCAGAGCTAAGGGTAAGTCCTAAGAATAAGTCAGCTTTAAAGTACCTGGTTTTGCTTCACCAGAAAGGCATCGACAAAGCCTGTTAAGTCATTTTCATTAAGGTCCTCTTTGTGTTCCTCAAAGAGCTTCTGGAGAAAAGCATTCAGTTCACTGATATTTTGTAGCACAGTCTTGGAAGCTCCAGACAGAAATCCAAGGGATGGGTAGAAGTTATATAACTGTGGAGCAAGAGAGGTCTTAATGTTAATTGTCATTTTTGAACACACACTGGTATCTCAAATCACACTGTTGGTCCCTTGTCCTATGCCCTGACATTGGAGGCTGTAATTCCTCTCCCTTCTACAGTCCAAGGAATTCTGAATTCCTGCACAAATAGAGTGTTCTTTCTGTAATTTAAGGAGGCAGGTTTGGGATTGTGCTTCTGCTCTTCAAAGAGGGTAAAGTTGTTCCTTTTGTGAAGACTTTGGGATCATTTTTTTCTTTTACTAATAAGCTTCACTGACAAAATGCAGGAGACTGGGAATCTGTGCATTGCAGATACAGAACCACAGATGTGTTCTGTACAGGCTGGGTGATAATGTTCTTGTTCTCAAGAAGCAAGATGTAGGAGATCAGGAGAACAAACCCAGGAAACCAGATATCCCCAAAAGAACTAACAGCTAAAGCATAAAAATCAGCTCTTACCTGCACCATAGGGGAGCCCAGCAGCTTAGTATTTTGATTTATCAGCTTCAACAAAGTTAGAAATACTGGATCATCATATTCAAACCTCTCTCCAAACAATATAGAGCAGATGACATTGGATACAGCATTGTTGAGTATCATTTTCGTATCAAACGGTTTCCCTGTATTTCAAGCAATGAAAACGAATGACAAAATGACTATGCTTGTTTCAGTCTGGTTTCCTATGGAAATGTTGTTGGGAAAGGAGCATCCATGGATGGCAGGGAGAAGGAACTCTGCAGACCTGAGATATTCTAGGAACACGTGGTTTTATTGCAAGGGTCGTGGGTAAAGAGGGCTTTGCCTTCAGCCACCCGCCTGGGCTGGAGGGAAGCCCCAAAGAGAGAGTATGAGGTAAGGGCGGTAAAAGAGCTAAGAGAGCTAAGAGGGGTAAGAGAGGTAAGAAGAGTGCAGGGGTCAGAGCAGTAAGAGAGAGAGAGGTAAGAGAGGTAAGAAGTCAAGGACCTTGTTACAACACATTATATCTCCTTTTGTGTTGAATATTCTAATTTACAGTGACCAACCGGTGTGAGATACAAAATCTACAACCTTTGCATGCAGCCTATGAGAACTGCTATATTACCATATCATTCTATATTCTAAACTCTAAAGACTACTTTTCTTATCTACTTTTTCCCTGATGCCTTGGCAGGGCAGAGAGGGGCTGCACCCTTGGGTCCTTTTGTTTTCTGTCCTTCAACCTATTTCCAGCTAATCACCATCTTCCTGCCTGCCATGATCACATCTCAAAGCTGGCCTTCATTTCTATTTCACTCACAGGTTTTACATCTGCAGTATTTCTTGCCAGGCAATCATACCCGCAAGCCCTTCCTGTCCCATCTTTCCCAACACCTCATTCCCCACCCAGAATTCATAGCAGGGAACTCTGTTTCAGTGTTTTAAGGCCTTGGTTCAATAACCTACTGTATGCTGAACTTTAACCACAAGATACTATTTGCTAAAAGTTAAACTTTCATTAATCTTTATTGTTCTGCTTGACCTGTTTTCTGTCTCTGGAGGAAAGACTTGACACTCACCATGATAGGATTCAAAATATTTGATAAGGGAATTTACTTCCTCCAGGATTCGTATCTCAAGGGTTCTCTTTCCCATTCCGAAATCTCGCAGTGTGGACAAGGTAAATCTTCTCATGGTTTTCCATAGATCTCCATGGCTGAATGCTATGCCTGAAATAAAGGTGTAACATCCTTATGGCACCTGTGGTTCATTAACATTCTTACACACTGGTACCTCCTAAGATCACAAAAAGTGATGTGTAGGAGGACACTCTCTGCTGTGAGAATATAATGAACAGAGACAAAACTTATCCAAGTAAAAGGTCAGTTACCATTTCCTTGTGTCATTTTCCTAAATATGGGTATTTCTGCCCTCTCTCCAAACTCCTCAGCATGATTTAAAAGGGCATCCTTGATGGTTTCATACCCAGCCAGTACCACGACCTTCCTGGGTCCAAAGTGCACCGTGAAGACGTTGCCATATATCTTGGAGAGCTGTCAAGGTGAATAAATATGTTCATTCAAAGCCAGATCTGGACTCAAACACTAGTACTAGCCACTCTAGGTGGTTTCTAGACCAAAAGGAGCCTCCCAGCCCTCCCTGATGTCTCCAGGTGCTCCTGTAATTCAAGTAGTGAGCAACAGTTATCGATTGCCAGCATCTCTTCTTGCACCGTTTGCACAACAAGGTGTCTGCTATCATTGCTCCTATCAGGGGAGTCAGTAAAGTGCCATTGCATTCCTGTGGTGTTCTGCAGTAACAGGCAAGCAATACCACCTTGGGAGGCTGGTTAGAGAATGCTGGAGCAGGCAGGCCTGTTTATTGTAGTGCTGGTGACCTGAGGCAAGTGGGCGTGCACACACCTTTGAGGCTGAAGCCACAAACACTGCAAAAACAAAGCCAGACAATAACTCTTTCATTCAGGACAGCACTTGTCTCTAATTATGGCAAGGTGGGTAGTGTTGCAGTCATCACAGAATTATTTGCTGGCCACCAGAAACTTGAATCCAACTAGGAAGCATATTCTGATAGATAATGTCACAGGAGCGTTAGGCTTTTATAGCAAATTAAAAATGAATCATCTGTTACCCAGAAAGGTGGCTTTGACAAGCTAATCATTCACTTGGTATTTTAGGCTTCGTTTAAACACACTGCAAGCCATCCGCTCCAAATGTCTTCTTGTTTCTGATGTGCCTGGCTCACCATTTTCTATGCATTAGATAGATTCCACAAATTGAATTTCAGATTAGAAGCAGCTCCTGTTATTACGGCAGACAAATTGAATTTGTTTTCATCAAACAGTGGTTTGACGGCTTGGGAGATAACATTAGCACTGGTTCTTTCATCCCTGGCAGCTCACAGAGTGTGTGCCAGAGCCAGGGGCAGGGAATCACAGCTGCCTCCAAGCCTCCCTTTGGCCATCTCCTTGCATTAGTGCTTCTTGGCATCCTCTCTGCTTTTGCTCAAGTATTGGATGTGGCAGGCTTGAAAGCCCAAATAAAGCCTCTTGGTAGGTTATAGGTAATTAGTCTGGTGCCATCATGTGCCGCTTGTACCAGAAAATCCCCCAGTACTGCCAAAAATAGTTCATAGTTTCATACCCATGTTCTCAAACATACCCAGGATCAGATGGGAGCTCAGGGCCAGAAGCCCATCAGAACTGATCTCTACACAATCCTCTGCCCCATAAATCAAGGCAGATGAGCACTGTGTGCCTGCTGTAGCAATTCTGTACTTTGGCAGCACAGGATGCCCTTTCTTCTACAGCTAACTGGAGGACTGCAGTGTCTGCACTGCCCTCTCACTGCAGATGTTCAAGTGGCTGAAGGAGTTCTCTGGGGATGACTTTTCCCCCACTATAGTGTCCAGTAAGCAGCACACACAGGGCATGCAACAGATCCCTCACAACATCTCAGTTATCTCTACAGCAACAGGATAAAATCTGAATTCCCACTGAATTGTCCCCAGGTCCCTACAGGAATGCATCAGACACTTTCTGAAACAAACATTGCCCTTGGCTTTTTAATATTTAAATCTTTTTTTTTTTTTCTCTCTCTCTCTTTTCGAAATATAAGTATCCATGGAGCTGTGTAAGAAAAAGCAATTTGTTTAGCTAGACATATAAACTCCATGCATCAAGTCCTCAACCACCCTGGGCAATGTGTGCAGGGGAAGGGCTAGGAAGGCAGAGTTGTGCTTTGCATTGCAGAGATATAATTAGTTTTGGGGAAAAGTGTGCATAGGGCATCCCCTTTCCCTCTGCTGAAGGGATGATACCTTTTCTTGCTTCATCCCTTCCATCCACCCACCCTCCCTAGAGGTCTGGTGGCAGTGAGACATCTCTTGATGGCAGCAGCCTGGCAAACTCAAGTCTTCTACCTGCAGCCTCTGAAGGGCTCAAAACACCAACAATTTGGAGTAGATTGCAAGGGGTGGGTGGTCTATGCTTGAGTGTGTATACAGAAAGGATTGTGCGTATTATATTCATATATATAAATATAAATGTGTGTGCATGTGTGTGTGCATCTCTGAAGGTAAAGTTGTTCTGCCAGCCTGCCTATGTGCCACATATCTCATTGCTGCCCTTCACACAAAGCAAAATCTTTGTTTTCCCAGGTGCATTTCTCCTCTCAGGAATTGCACATTTGCCCCTTGCCTGCTCGCTCAGCCCCTACCTCTGTCAGCGACTGGAACGGCTTTTTCAGGTCCACCACATTCAGGTTCCCGAGCAGAGGAAGAGGTCGTGGCCCAGGGGGCAAATTGCAAACTGACTTCTTGGAGCTGGAGAGAAAGTAAAGGAGAGCAAACAGCCCTGCTGCCAAACAGAGCAGCGAGCTGGAGTCCAGGTACTGCAGGAAACTCTGCAGGGCCATGTCCAAAGCCAGGTGAGGGTATGAGCATCTTGGGGTCCCTTTATAGCCCTTCTGTCATTGCCTGAACACACCTTCTGGGGAAGTGGCTTTACACAGAGAAAAGGGCTCTGCAGACTTGTTTATGTCCACTTAGACCAGATGTACTCAATTTTCCTGCCAAATAAAACACCTTCTTTTATTCTGAACCTTGGATTATCATAATCTGAAGCTCTTATTTCATCTGCAAAGCTGGGGCGAGGTGTTTGTTTGCTAGTGAAAATCTGTGTTATGGACATGTTGTTCTCTATGTGATTTCAGGGTCAGAACTCAAGGACAGGAGCCATGCTGGACTGCTGTCACTGTGCCAGGTCACAGGACTCAGCTGGACCACTGGTGATGCAATGGAGGAAGCAGGACACAGGAGGGAAAGCCCACAATAATGCAGGGCCCAGGGTGCACCTGGAAAGCAAGCCCTTGGGAGGACAAGACTGACCACAGAGAAGCTGGAATGGTGGTTGCATGAAGATGTGCTAATTCAGGATTGCTGACAGGAGCAGATCTATTTACAGGTGACAGCTCTGACTCTTTTTGCTTTCCTGCCACCCCAGTAAAATTACGCCCTTGAGCAAATCACTGTTTTTATTGCTAGCATTGTTATTGTTTTTGTCCCAAAAATCCCCTACCAGCAATCCCAAAATGCCCCTGAAACTATTTCAGTCACTATTTGACAGTTTATTGCCCAGAGAACTGTGTGCCTGGATGGCCATGCCTTGGCTCAGCTTTTGATGATGACTCTCTCTGTTTATGAACAGCTGCATGCAATCCTCCAGGAGAAACCGTCCCCTGCAGGCAAGCAATCCTGCCTAGATTGAGAAAGAGATCCTGAATCCTTGTAGCTTGGGAGGAGCCAGGATCAGACTCTGCAGCTGGGGAGGCAGAGGATGGAGGAGGGAGGCTGCCAGGGCAGCTGCTGCTAAGGAGGTGCCAGCCAGGAGGAGCAGATGGCAGCAGTTCTGGCCCTGCAGGTACTGAGTCATGTCCCAAGCCAGGGCAGGGTCCTGCAGGAGCCCACGTGCCCAGGGGACAGCTCCAAGAGCCACCCCCACCCTCTGCATCCTCAGGGGATGACACCAGAGCAGAAGTGACCAAGAACAGGGAGCCACTTGTAGAAATGGTGGCTCTAGGGGAAGAAGCTGGTTTGATGCTCTATCCCATATTCTCCAGTGGGGATATTTTACTCCCTAGTTGCAGTTTCTGGCAGATTACTGGGCTGTGCTGCTGTTCAACCCTTTAGAAATCTTTAGTTTAATAATTCTTTTGCTCGAATTCTCCAAGGCTCCCGGGTGCAGGCTACACTGATGGAAAAATGATGATTATTTATTAATAATAATAAAAGTACATTAGCCAAAGGCAAGGGGAATCAATAAACTCTAACTAGATTGACATGAAAAAGGTGCCTGCATGTCTGCCTGCTCTCCAAGGCTTGTTATCAGGAGTTGAGGTTTTCACAAGGGGGAACTTTTCTGTACAGAGGAGGACCAGGCAGGGTGGGCAAAGAAAGGAGGGCAATGGATGGTCGTGTCCATCTCAAGATTTGCTGCACAGCTCTGAGGTCTTGGCCTGCACCCTCCTCTTCCAGACATTTCCAAGAATATCCTGTTTAGCCAGATTCTTCTCTGAGCAAATGGCGTGACTACTGGGACTCCAGAGACCTTATAATATGCAGTGAGAGGGAGGAAAAAACCCCACGTGAGGCCAGTTGGGCACCAAAGGAGGAAATCTGCTGCTGTTTGCATAGAGCTCTGTTGGAGTAGAGCTGGCTGCTGCCAGAGAGAGCAAAAGCACTTTCCCCAGGACTTCAGTCTGTGTTGATAATATAGGGTGAGACCCTTTCTCAGGTAGTGAGCCCACGGACTTGCAGCCTGCTGGAGTGATGCTCTGTGAGAAATGATGGATGAGCTCTCCAGAGGGAGGGAATCTTTGCAGTTTTAAAATACAGCCAATGTGGTGCCCTCACCCCCATTCCTTCCTCACATCCCTCGGCTCCCAGTGTGCAATCCTGAACAGAGCCTACAGCCACAGGTGAGGATCCCACACAGGACTGGGGAAAACGTTGTCTCAGCTCATGTCTTTGTCTTTCTGCCAGCCCAAGGCAGAACCACCCTCAGGTGAGCAGACTTTGTGGGAACAGCTCAGGGAACTCATCAGTTCCCCCTGGAAAATGAACCTGCACTTAAACACCACAGTAACTCCTGTGTGCTCATCTAGAGAAGGTCACATCACCTTCTAATGGGACACAGGTTAACAGTGCTGCAGTAACTGGAGGATAATGCAAGGAAAGAGTTGTTACGAGGCCATAATTCAGTCAATGACTGCTGATAACATCATAAACCATGAGAGTGAACACCAAATGCTTGTGTGCCTTGCAAGGCTCTGCCACTGCTTTACAGCTGCTGGAGATGCCTATCAGCCCATGTATTGTTATCAGGGATGTGTAAAGCCTGAGCACACCCTATTAAACATTAACATTTTTAAAGACCCAGATGTGTTAAAACTCAGGCTGCTCCTTGCTAATGGATTTTGCTTGCCTTGACAAATGCCAGTGCAAAAAGAAATCAAAAGCTTTCCGACTCTGACCTCTTTCAATTTTTCATCATTATTGCATTGTTTTATTGGATTACACCCACTTCTTCCCACCCTGAAAATCTGTATTTCTACAGGATCACTACAGGGTAGTGATCAGTATCTCAAGTGTTCACTTTGCTCATTTTTATACAAATTACTCCTTAAGTTCTTTTCATTCATCTATCAAATCAGTCTGGGTTGCAAATCTACTTTGGGAAGAAAGACTCAGGAAAAATATTTTTTAAAATCTTTATTTCATGGCTTTATTAAAAAAAAAAAAGAGATTCCTGGGTTTTGTTTTGGGTTTGTTTTTGTTTTGTTTGTTTGTTTTTTAATATTCTGAGTTGAAAGATTATATGTGATGAGTCTGGTCACTGGGAGAAGAAAATAAAAAAATCTGTGCATGAGATTAGTGCATTGTCCCTGGCAACTCTAAGGTGAGAGTATTTCCCACTTGTGTTAAGCATTTACCATTCCTGAGAACTTTGTTGCTTTAAAAGCCTCCTTCTTGGACTGAATAGATGCCATTCCTTCATGAGTCTCATTCAGTAAGAAAGCACATGGTAGATCCTTGCCTTTGGTGCTGGTAATGTACTTTTTAATATGCATATCAACAAAAATATTTGCAGTAAAATCCCTCATAACTGTAGCTGCAACCATGATCTTCCAGATCTACATTTACACCAACAAGTCAAGGCAGCCTGACCTGGGAGGTGAGTATTGAGCAGGTTGGGGTATGAATAAATGATTTTCAAAATACAGCTGATAAATCAAATACTTCAACACAGCTCCAAGGATTTTTTTGTTCTCGGTCTCTGGGTTCTGTCTCTCTCAACAACATATTGCAGAAATTGTGTTAATCCAAGGGAAATTTGAGGGACATCATGAAGGGTGATTAGCTGGTACCTACAGAAGCAGGGTCCCAGGATCTTACTTTTGGGCCCCTGTCCTCATGCAGGTGGAGATGTGGATTTAGATATACCAGAATTGCAAGGAACAGTTTAAGATGAAGGTTTGCTTTGCCTCTCAGTGCAGCATTGCTATTTCTACAGGGTTCCTTTCTAAACTGATGAGGTTTTGGCTCAGTAACAGAAAATGGGCTAACACTCTGTACATCTTTACAGAGCACATAACATATTAAGGCCCTGACCTTATTGGCATGAAACTACGATTTCCCTGTAAGTGCAAAACAATAATATTTCATTAATCATCCACAACAGAAATCCCCATTCCCCAGACTATCCTGGCAATATTCTGCATTTTTGCTTGTCTAGGAACCTGAATTAAAAGGGAGAAAAATGGTTTACAACAGCCTGTGGCAGTGATGGAGCAAGAGGCCTTATGTAAGAGCTGGCGGCGTACTCGCCTGCCGAAGGTGAGGCGTAGGAATGAGTGATCCTGGAAGGATGTTTCTCTGAGGTGTGTTCTGTGCCTGGGCTGGGAACAGCAGTCTCAAGGGCACAAATTCCAGCATCTGAATGTGCTTGGTCTTGTTCAACTCATTAATTTCCTACAGTTATCCCAAGTCAAGCTACAAAATCCCCTAGTGCTTTACTCCAAGCCTTTCATGGCTTGTCAATAAATTATTTTCCAATTAACTACCTGATAATTTGAGTCTGCAGGCTCTTAAAAGAGGCAGCATGGTGAGAGAAAGAAAATAATGGAAGTCATGGACGTTTCCCTGCCTATAAAAAAAGAATAAAGGTTCTTCTCTGAAGTATTATTCAATTTGGTGCTTCCAAAAAGTAATGATGAGTGTGTAATAACTCCTTCTGAGGAGGTGTTTGTCCAACTGATGGATAAACACCAGTAGTGGAGTAAGTTTTCAGCATTATCTGACAACACTGGAAAATAACAGTTTTTAATATTGCTTCAGTCCATAATTAATGATGAAAAGCTCTGATTCAAGCAAAAGATTTTTGTATCTTTTTTAGTCTATCAAGCTGTGTAACTTGAAAGGGGAAGAGCCAAGATTTTCCTTAGTTTGGGAAGTCTTCTAATTTGAGCATTCTAATTTTTGGCTAGGGCTCAGGACTCCATACTAGAGATGCTGTGAAACACTATGAATCATCTCATCTCTCTTGTACAATGGGCACCCTTTTGCTGAAGCAGCTATTTCAGATTTCCTGATTCTCTCAAAGACTCTCACTCCTTTGAAAGATAATATGTGGAAAGCATTTAATTCTGTGTGGCACTGCTCTTTGTGGCTCTGTTTTTATTGAGTTCTTTTGGAACTGGTTGGTTTAATCTGCAAATGAGGATTTTTTTCCTCACAGTGATTATCTAATGGGAGTTTCACTTGATCTCCTTGGGAAAAATATATCCTAAATGCTAAAGCACGTGTATTAGATTGCATGACAACCCCTACCTTTAAAGGAAATTCTAGAAGATACAATTGGAATTTGCAATAAAAACCGTTAAGTAATCATAACCAAACACCTGCTACTATACCTGACCTGCATTTGAGTAACCACAACATTTAAGACTCCAAAGAAAGACCCTGAGTTAACAAATAGGTCAAAAAAAAAATTGGATATAATAAAATACAGCAAGTTGATGTGGCCTTTGCAGAGAATCATAGAATGATTTAGGTTGGAGAAGACCTTTAAGATCATTGATCCCAACTGTTCCCCCAGCGCTGCCAAGGCCACCACTAAAATCCTGTCCCCAAGTGCCACATCTATGTGGTTTTTAAACACCTCCAGGGATGGGGGCTCCTCCACTGCCCTGTGGCAATGCTTGGGGAAGTGAATTTTCCTAATCTCCACACTCATACACAACTGGGTGTCATCTACAACCTTACTGAGGGTGGGTGCCCTGATCCCATCACCCAGACCATGGGTGAAGATGTTGAACAGAACTGGGAAGGGTTGGTGCTGTCTGCCTGGGAATAATTCCACTGTGATCTCTGCACATCTTTTTCCTTTGACTTCTTCCTCCATTGCATGGGAAATCAGCAAGTCACCCACTGTGACAGAAAGTAAGGTATGTAATGTGGGCAGTTTCCTAAAATCAATTGCTTTGACACCTCAGTTGAACTTGTCCAGATAAACCAAAGTTACTTCCCTGCTGTCCAGTCTTCTGAAATCTGGGAGACAGTTTGCTGCATGTATTTATGGAAGAGTAGTATCTCCCTTTTACCATTTAGTGTTATAATGAAGTCAAGTGGAAAAGTGCTATTTACTGTATAATAAAACCCATCTATTGTTCATAGCCCTGAAAACCTAATAATAAAACCTTATATTTCAAGCTGTGCAAACCAGTTGCTTATGTAATAGAACATGGTGTAATTTTCCATTTACAATTTCAATACTGTAATAAGAAAGCAATCAAAGCATAAACAAAAGACACTTTAAACAGAGCTGCAGTTAATATTTCCATAATGGCTGTCCTTAAAAATTGAAGCTATTTCATTTCTTTTTTTTTTCCAGCCTTGAATTCCTTCTCTTTAGCTCAGTCATTTAGTTAAAAGAAAATCAACTTAAAAAAAGATAAAATACTGTCTTAAACCAATTGCAGCTATGGGCAAAGAAGAAAAAATACCAGCATAATCCACAGTTAACACTTGGCAAATTTAATTAAAGCTATTTCTCTTCCTCCTTTCAGAGGACTGTGAATCTGCAGAGTTTGTGCTGTAAACCTGCAGGCAGAAGGGGTGTTTTTCTTTGTTGTGCATCTTGAGGATGTGGAAATTCACCATTTCCCAAGCTTCTGCCAACACCCCCTTGGTGTTACTGGTCTCACCAGTGTTTATGCCACATGATGGGAATCCACCTGATGGGAATCCTCATGATGGGAATCCACATTATGGGAATTCTCATGATGGGAATCCTCGTGATGGGAATCCTCCTGATGGAAATCCATGAATCCACGTGCTCTCCCAATGCTTGTAGGAGATACAAAAAACCCCAGTGCTGTCCGTAGGGTTTGTGCACAACTCAAACCATGAGGATTAATGAGAGATGAGGAAGCACATTGTGGCCACCATGGGCAGGTGATGGTTGAGTGGAATGGCCCGTCCAAAGTCTTGCTGTGTTTCTAAGGAAGTTGATCCTGCTTTCAGCCAGTGCCACCCCCACAGCTCTGGGATCACACACCAGAAATGAGCTTTTAAGTCAAAACCCAGAGCTCGGCAGTGACAGGTGAGGAATTTGTTCCTCTGGCAGAAGGGAAGGAGGAGCCTGGCCTCACCCTGCATGGAAAAGGGAAAGGTTGGACAAGGTGGATCCTGTATGGAGGGATTTGTGAACACACCAGGCCCCAAGTTTGGCTCTTTCCTCCTCCATTTCCCAATGGGCCAATGCCAAGGACAGACCGATTTTCCGGCCCCTCCATAGACAGGCAGCCCATGACATCACAGCCACCCACCCACAGGGACGAATCCCAGACCCACAGAAACCCGGAATATCCTGAGCTGGATGGGCCCCACAGGGATCACCAAAGTGCTACAAAGGACAACCCAGAAAACACTGGGAGCATTCGGAGGGGAATGAGGACAATGACACGGTGTTTGTGAGGAGGAACCCGTTTATTTCCCAGGGTCTGTGGGAGCCCTGGCGGCGGGCCCGGCCCAACATGGCGGGCGGCGCGGTCTCCATGGCGACAGACAGCGCTTCGGTTGCCATAGCAACGCCCACGCCGTTCCCAGGGCGGCGCGGCCCCGCCCCCTGCGCGGTCACGTGTCCCTGCTCGATGCGCTCGGCGCGCGGCTCCCCCCGGCGGCGGGACCGGGACCAGGAGTGACCGCAGGGACTCGGAGAGTGACCGCAGGGACCGGGCCGTGCCCACCCCGGCAGCGCCATGTCCACCGCCATGAACTTCAGCAGCAAGAGCTTCACGCCGCGGCCGCCGGACAAGGGCGCGTTTCCCCTGGATCACTTCGGTGCGGAGCCGCGGCCCAGCCCCGGGCCTGCCCCGCTCTGTCCCCCCGCCCCGCTCTCCCTCCCCCGGCCCGGCCCGGAGCGCGGCCCCAGCGCGGCCCTCGCTGTGTGTTGTTGCAGGGGAGTGCAGCGCCTTCAAGGAGCGGTTCATGGAGTGTCTCCGGCAGAGCGGCTACGAGAGCGCGGCGTGCCGGCAGAGCGCCATGGCCTACCTGGAGTGCCGCATGGACAGGCGAGGGGCCGGGCCGGGGCGGGACCGGGGGGCCTCGGCGGGGCCCGGGGGGAGGGGGCCCGCGGGCACACTGGGAGTTTGTCCTTGGAGGAAACACACGCTCCCTGTGGCGTCTGCAGGTTCCCTACGTTGTGTTTGGGATGTTACCCGGCCCGTGCAGTGGGGTGACAGCGAGACCCGGGCAGATTCCACCCTGCAGAGTGAAGCTTTTTTTGTTGTTTTCAACTATGGTCACAAATTAAACTTTTAACTTGTAGCTCATACTCTGCTCACCTGCTGCATGGCCTTCTCAATAAGAGCTGACTGTCTTCAAGACACCTCCAAGTGTTGTATTTAACTTAATAGATATTTTATATATATATATATACATGCACACACATATATAAATAAAATATAACATATATATATAACATATCTATACATATATATATATAATATGTATATATATACACACACATATATAATTGTATATAACAGTGAATTATCAGAGCCAGTGGTATTTTTCCTGCATAAACGAATGTAATTGACTCTTAATGCTGAGTTCAAGTATAATATTTTGGATATATATTGGAAATATATATTCCAAATTATTTTGGAAATAATTTGGCCTGTTAGTCCCTTATAAATGTGTTTCAAGCAGGCATGTTAAAAGTTTTTTCATCTCAGTTCAAGTGAAGAAAGTGTTGGTGATTGGTTTTCCAGGGATGTTTCCATTCATGCACTGCTTTGCAATGTTCATGTACAAGGGTGGCTCAGGGAACTTTGAAAAATGTACAAATTTCCCTGTATTTAGGGAAAGTACACTGCAAATCAAAAATGAGTTTGAAAATCACTATAGCAAAGTCTAGTGGCACCACAGAGGCTGTTCTAAACCAGATTCACTTGAAAATGTAAATGGCATTGGTGGGATTTTAGGAAGCTCTTTGTGCCATGTGTTAACCAGGAGTCAGGTCAGTTTCTAATGAAACTCTTACTCAGTACCTAAAATGAGGAAACAATACATTTAATTGGAAAATCATTGTTAAGGGAAAAAAAATAAATTGCTGAATGTTGCTTTCCTAAAACTATTTTCTGAGGTATTTTCAAACAGCAGTCACTCTGTATAGATGTCTAGGGTAAATAATAATAAATGAAATAGAAAATGCTGCTGTTCTCTTGGTTAGAGGCTGTGTTCTCTAAACTTTTTTTTTTTTGTTGTTTTCTTTTTTTTTTTTTTTTTACTTAGGCAACTTATGGCTAATGAACCACTGGAAAAATTGGGATTTAAAGACCTGATAAAAGAGAAATCAGAAGAAAAACCTGAAAAGTCGTGATGAAGACAGACAACTTTGCTCCTCATGAAGGGAAAGCACAACTCTGAATGTAGTACATATTGTACATTCTGTTCATATTGCAATAGGAAGTGTTTCCTGAAAGAACATTTTTTCCAAAGCTTAATTTTCCTAAAATAAGATTTTCCTTCAAATGAGTGAAAGTACTGCCTTTGTCTGCTTTGCTCAACTATTTCTTAACTTCTTTTTTTTAATTTCTCTAGAGGCAAAACAGTTACAGGCCAAAGTGTTCTCTATGTCTCTGTAAGAACAGTGAAGTCTTATTTTACAAGGACAAAAACCCAAACCAGACAATCCTTTATTGTGTAGGTCTTGAATTGCTGATTAATCTTCCGTGGGCAGTACTGATATGCTCACAGCAGTTACTTGCCAGATGAAAATAAAGCTGTTGTACTTTAAAATTGCTTTTTATTAAATACTGTCATTAGTGGGGTGATCTCACCCTTCTGTGGAAGACACTGGGGTCCTGTGGGGGTACTTGGGGTGGGGCTTTTTTTCAGTCATTTAATCTTCCATCATTGTTGGGAGAGTATTTCTAGTTCCAGACACCAGTCAGGGAGTGATTCTGCTTTTATTTGCCATATTTGCCATTTTATTTGCCAGCAGAGTGCACCTAATTTTTTCATCATTTGACTGGGAATAGTGGTATTTCTCTTGGATGTTCTAATGCAGTTGAAGTCTTTCTTAATTAATGTTGAGTTCAAGCAGAAATTATTTGGCCTGTTAGCCCCCTAGAAATATGTTTCAAGCAGGCAATAAATGTGTAAATCATCTGGATGTGTTTCCCACTGTACGTTCTGCCCTGTTATCCCTGCTGCTGCTTTTGTTTTTGTTTTTAACCCAATGAATCATTTCTCAGTGTATGTGGCTCTCTCTGCCAAGGCAGTTCTCTTTTATTTGGTGTCCCCTCTCTGATAGATCTCACCTCCCCTGCTGTCTGCTTTTGCCTCTGCCTCTCTCCACTGTGCATCTGCTCATACCAAGTTCCAGGAAAGGGTGAAAGAACGTTTTCTGTTCTTCAGACTGATCATTGGGGCTGAAATTTAAATTGTTGCTCTGTCTAATCTGATGGAACAGAGTGCACATAGCTCAGAGCAGGTTCCTGTTTGAAAAGGACATTTGCCTGCTGCTGCATATTTTTATTCCACTTCATTCCACTGTTCAAATTATATCCCTTGGTGAGATTAGTACATTTATAGGAAAGAAAGCAGAGATTGTATTGCTGCAACAGATACTAAAAGACATTATATTAAACCACTGAATAAGAGCTTTCTTTTAGTGATACCAAGTTAGAATTAAAATAATCTCCAGCATCTTCAGAAGAAAGAAATCAAATTTCATGCTTCTGTGCTCCTTGAATATTATAAGGCGAAGTGAATTCCCGGTAGGTCTGAAAGAGCCCACCAGTGGTGGGGGAGTAATCTGGGCTGTTCTCAGTGGCAGTTTCATTTTTTGGTTGTTACTGTGCACTGTTTTGGTTTTGGCCATGCAGGTCATTCAGAGTTCCATCTGAGACATTGATGCCAGTTCTGTCCTCTGGGTTGTTACAAAGTTTTTGAGGTGTTGAGTGATTGCGACCCCAACAGGACTGTGGGGGTTTGCACCTTTCAGCAGCCCTAAGATCACATCATCCTGTCCAGGTCCACGGGCACGTCTCATCCTGTCTCCCAGCACAGTGAGTCACCTGCTGTCCCCTCCTGCCAGGATGAGAAGAGAGCTGTGAGTGGATAGCTGAAAATTCAGGGAATGGGCAGGGGCACATCTGTCCTGGCTGTGAGCATTGGCTGCAGAAAGAAAATATTCAGTGGAGCTTTAAGCTCAGAGCTGCTGGGGGACATCAGACATTGAGAAATGGTGGGAAAAAAGCCTTTAGTACCAGACCTGGGGTCAAACAGTTTTCCCAACCTGCTCAAGGGGACAAGTCCCTGCAACACTGGAGTCATCTGGGAGAGTTCCCAGAATGCTCTTCAATTAATTCCTGCCAACACACAATCATTAATTAAAATCTTTCCACTTGAAACTTCTTTATTTTAGTATTGCTGGTGGTATCCAGGTTTGTGCTCCTTTAAACTGACGGGGGTATAAGGCAATTGAAGGCGGTAGGTTCATAGCCAACATTCCTGTGGCCAGGCCGAGGAGGAACCTCTCCAGGAGCCTGTCACCACACTGGGAGAAATCTGTATTCTGGAAAGGCTGTGCTGAGGTGTGTGTGCTCCGGGGAGGCAGGTTGTCAGGGGCACCGATTCCTTGGTGGAGCTGTTTGGAGCTGATGAGCTGCTGTGCTGTGGGAGTGCATCAATCTTCCTGTGCACAGCCTGCCAGGGGCTGCCCGTGCCAGCGCTGCCGTGAGGCTCCACCTGCTGACAGATCCTGCGACCTGGAGACAGGCGAACCACTGGGAGTCAGCTGGGGCTGACGTACACACTGCCAGCCGGGATGGAATTGCACAGGTGTGGAAGGGATAGCCCGAAGCAGGAGGAAGTGGTGACTGTGTTGGAGTGAAGATCTATGGGAGCTGTTACCATCGCAATAGAAATCAATAAGCCAGGGAGTTGTAATTGTCTTTTCTGTAGCTTTTCTGCAGCAAAGCCTCATTCACGCCCTAATGAGGCACCCAGCTGCTTGGGATCGGTCCCAGGGAGTCCCCGGAGGGCTCTGCATCAGCAGAGCTTTGCCCACACATTCTTTACTCGGATTAAAATCCACTCAACCACAAAAAGCTTAACCTTGATCACAGCAGTTATTTACAGAGAGAACATTGCTGCAAGTTAACCATCGTTACGTCTTCCTGGGAGACCTTGAGCTCTAGCTGTACCTCTCCAAACAACTACGGTGACCTGCAGAACCAGGAAGAAAGGGTTTAATAAACATTTCCAGAGCTCTGGGTGTGCTTTCACACAGAAAAGCCTACACAAAGAGAGCCTCCTGTGCTTGCTCTGGAAATGGGCCATGGTCCAAAGTCCTTTGCAGGAGCACAATGAGGCAGTGCCTCGGTGCTGAGGAGGGATTGTTGCTGCATCTGCCACCTGCAAGGACATACCTGGCATAGCAGGAGGGTCACAGCTGTCAGGAGTGAATGTTTGGGACTCTGAACAGTCAGAGCAGGCAGTGGGTGTGGCTGCTGACCTTCGAGCTTGGTCCTTCCCCAAAGCATTCTCCTCACTTTGTCCTGCTGGCTTCAAGCCCAAGGAATTCCTTGTGGCTTGTTATTACACTTACAGTCAATGGCCACCTTGGTTCCCTTGGGAGAACACATTGTTGGTGATTATTTGCCCTTTGGGGCAGCAATCAAAACTTTTTACTTATTGCTGCCTTTGGTTTTGGCCGAACCAGGTGAGGGGCAACGGGTTAAAGCACCTCTTAAATTTCACTTCATTGCTGTCTCACTCCAAGCAGAGAACTGAGAGAGGCAACACCATTTTCACTGATCTTCTGGAACAAAACCTGGGTTGTAGGAGGCTATGAGAGAAGGAACAGCCTGCTGCCACTTAAAAAATGTCTGAAGCATCACTTGTTGCTGCTCTGAGAAGTGCCTTGGATGTTCTGGCTCCACTGGAGAGCAGTATTTTTCTACATTTCTCATCCATAATTCCTGGGATGGGAATGATACTTCTGCTAGTGTGCAGGGCTGCTGTCATGTCTGGGAGAATATCTATCCAGAGGACTTCAGTGCTTTTGTGCCTGGAGGAGATCCATGCTGGAAGAGATCCTTCTGCTAAATTGGGAATGTTGTATATCAGGTTTCCCACAAAAATCAAAGCTCTGACTCAGATTAATTTGAAAAAAAAAAAAAAAGACTGGCAGTGCACATACAAGGCTATATTTCCTTTTCAAGGGTATTTCAATGGAAACTGGACATCTGATTAAACTTACCCTGTTTTTGTTTTCTTTTTCTGAATGGTTCTGCTTCTGTCAGTAACTGGCAATGTTGCATTTTTGTCAGGATGCAGCAGATTTTCTAGCTTACAGATTTCAAGACAAAATGCCTTCCTTCTGGAATGAAGGTGCCATATGGCTTGAAATGCATAATTGATCACTGCTCAAAATAGGAGCTTCATAGAAAGTCACCTAGAAGTCCAATGAGTGTGTGCAGGGGACTTGATAGACCTTGATCCATTTTTTGTTTCCTGGAACTGACGATGATACAGGTTTTTATGGCTCTCCCTACAGGTTTTGATGCTCGTGCTGTCTCTCATTATCCAGGAGATTTTGGGATTTGCATTAGCAGGTGTATCAATCTTACTCTTCCTGCTGGGCTTGGCTCAATGACAAGCTGGTGCTCACCAAACAGCTCAACAAAGGCCACGGTTCTCTGTGAGGTAAAACACTTCAGCTGAGCAAACCTGGTGGGCTGAATCCAGCCCTTGGTGTCCCACATTTCCCCACCTCCAGTGGGATGCCTGCACAAGCAGCCCCTCCCATACAGAGTGAGGCTGTGGGAGGGATGTTGGGGTCCTGCTGCCTGGCAATGAGCAACACCATCAACCACCTTGTATAACACCATCAACTGCCTTGTATAACACCATAAACCACCTTGTATAACACCATAAACCACCTTGTATTGTGGATGCTTTTCTGTCCAGGCCCTTTTGAATTAAGGTAAACTCGGATAGGAGCAGTGGTGGAAAGCAGCCTGGCTAAGGAAGAGAAAAGGGGTGCAGAAAGCAAGGAGACAGAATGACCCAGGCTTTCCACTTCACCTTTTAAAAATCAGGTGGTGGGGATGCTTTTGCAGCCCCTTTGGGCAGCTGAGTCCTTTGCCTATTTTAGTAACCTTAGGGGCGATGACAGCTCTGATTTCTGGAGGATTTCTAGTTTTCTTGCTGCCAGCAAGCCCCTGCTCAGCAGGAACCTGCTCACACACCCAGGTGTGATCCTGCTTGCAGAGCTGCTGAGGAAGGGGAGCACATGGGAAGGCAGCAGCATGGGAGGGGGTGCTCTGAGAGGGAGTCAGTGTCTGCTCAATTTACATTTCTCTGTTATTAAACCATGCTCTGGTTTTCAGCAGGGTCTGGAAGCACCTCTCCTTAGTGAGCAAGGCAGGAGAATGGTGCCACTACTGAATCTGGGACACCAGGATGGCCCTGAGGGTTTGATGTGATGCTGTGTGCTGCAGCCATCTGCTGCCAATCTACCGCGGGCTCTTCCCCTCTGGGTTGTGCTGACAGCCCCAGGTAGCAGGGCTGGGTGGATAGAAAAGAATTTCACCACACTGGGGAAGTCAGGTTTTGGGCAGACAGACCCAGATGGGGGAAAAAAAGTCCTGCTGCCACTCAGGATTGCAGAGGAGCTGCGGGTCAGATCAATGCTGAGAAAATTGCTGGTAACTCAGGATGCTGAACCAGGCAAGAGCAAGACCCCCCAGTGATAAATGAGCCTTCAGGCCCCATGAGCAAGCACCAAGCAGGAAAACCCGGGGGTGTAATGAGGCTGGCTCCTTGCTGGGGGCTGAGCTTGCCTCCCTTGGCTTTTACTCTTTAGCGTGGGGATGGGAGTTAAGTTGTGCTGGCTTCAACCCCTGGATTAAGCAGGATGTCTTTAGCCTTGTCCTCACCACCCAGCCCATACAGAGCACAGGCTCTGGGCTGTGCCTGTTGTTTGGCACATCCCCCCTGTTCATGTGCATGCTCAGAGTGGTTGCTAAGGCAGCACAGATCTGTCCCCCTTCTCTGTGCTCTCTGATTTCTGTCTGATCCAGAGGTGTAGGTGTGCGGGGTCCGTGCAGCCCAATCCCAGAGCAGGATCTGCATGGCACAGCAGAGGCAGTGCCAGGGTCAGGAGTGAGCAATCTGTGCACAGACAGCAATGGGAGTGCTACACGTGGGTGTGGGGTTCAGTTTAGTCTCCCCCATCCCCAAACTGTGCTGCAGAGTGGTGGAAAAGAGGGACTGTGCACAGCCAGGATGCAGCACGGAGGGGAACATCTCTGGCAGGAGGTGCAGCCTGACCTTGTGTGAGAGAAGATGCTCAGGCTCTGCAGGGGCAGCACAGAGCTGGTACAGGAACTAGGTCACCACAGGGCTGTGCTGACAGGAGGTGTGAGTTCTGGTCAGAGGGACAGAGATGCTGAGTTCACTGGCTGCTGAAAAAGAACCAGGTAGGTGAAAAATGAGAGTGTGTCTAGAACATCTACCTCCATCCTTTTAGCAGGCATGGCAGGAGACTTGCAGGTGTGGTGGTGCCAGCTAGAAGGACTCATTTGAGCAGAGAGATGTTTGGATTGATGGCTTTATTTCAGCTTATTTTAGCAAGTAATAGGCAGGGGGGTGATGTTTATCACTGAAACTGGAGCTGGCTGTACTTTAGATCACAGCTCTAATCGCCTGGACTGACTGGGACAGTAAATCACTTCAGCAGCACTAATAACACAGGCTGATGGGTGTAGTAAACCCTCTACGGCAGCAATAACCTGGTCCTGCTGGTTCTTTCACTCAGGCTGCTGCTTCTGCTCTGGTTTGTTTATTAAGGCTCCTTCACACAAGTCACCTGGGTGACTGCTCCTACTCAGCCATTGAAATGGCTTCTCTCCTGCCATTCCCCAACCTGGCTGGGGCTCTTTTTATACCCCACTATAAAATCGTTTATTTTTGCACCTGTTTAGAAAGGCTTTTTGGCCACAGGGGTCTCATGATGTTGTTTTCATGGCTTCTGGAGCAGGGCTGCTCTGTTGTTGCTAGAAATAATTGCTGTTAATTAATTCTTTGCTGATTTTTCTTTGGCAAAGCATACTGAAATAAACAGATAAATGAGCAGCATGCTCTGTATCTCGATGCTGTGGGAGCTTTTAGGAGGCATACAGTGACATCCAAACAATCCCATCAGCAGCCAGAGGAAGGGTAGGACATGGCCCTCAACTTTCTGTGGGCAAAGTTAATTGGGGGGAGGCTGAATTACCATCTCCAGCTGTTTAGCAGCTCTCTCCAGGCCATCATTTTTAACCTCTTTCTAGAGAAAAACCACAGTTTTGTTTCCATCTAGTGCTTTATTCAAATCACAGCTGAGCAGTGCTACAGAAGGGGATGTGCTCTCAGCTGCCTGAGCTGGACCAGCAGCTGAAGGCAGCAGTCTGTGACAGGAGACTGACCACTGGGGCCAACAACTGCACCCTTTTCTCTCTTCTTCTGTGCCCTTTTGAAATGGTTTTTCTTCTTTTCTTCTGAGGGACTCGGGCTCTGCTGCAGAGACTTCCAGATCAGAAGTGAAGTGCTGGGCTTCAGCCCCTCTGTCCTGTAGCACCTCCATCATCCACTTTGCTCTGTGTCCCTGGCTGGGGCAGCCCTGGTTCCAGCTGGCAGCAGGTGGGTGGGTCACTTCAGCTCCACCCTGGAAGGTGACATCACACGGCTCAGTCTCCTGCTTGAATGTCTCCAAGCTGTTCCTGGAAGGATGAGCCATCTGAGCCAGGAAAAGATTAAATTATTGGAATTGAACAAAAGCAATTTCCATGATAAGTGCTGCCCTGCTGTTTGCACACCGAGCCTGTCCCGCTGTGCCTCTGACTCAGACTGAACTGATGACGTCCTGCTCTGAATAATCAGAGTTGGACTTTGTTTTTGAAGGAGCTGATCCCCTGATGTATGAGTGTCATCACACACATTGGCTTTCTCCATACGGAGATTCCACAGGCCTAAGTCTCTCAATTAGGATAAATGCTAAAAGCAGTGGTCTACCACAGACGTAGGTGAACTGTTGACTTCCTTGGGCTAATTTCATCTCCTCTGTGTGCAGGAAAGAGCCTGTCATTGGACAGTAGAAATCAGCACAGCTCCAGCCAGTTCACTGCAGCTGCCATGGAGCCAATTCCCTCAGCTGCCCCCTCCATGTCATATTTTACATCATAGGAAATGGGTTTGGTGCAACAGCAGGACTGTTGCAGAGCTGTTTCTCTTACATTGAGATTTCCCCAGGTGCCGTGGAGCAGACATACAAATATCCAACATCTTCAAGCCATCAGTTACCCCCCCCCCCCTCTCTCTCTCAGATGTATTTTGGCTCCCAACCATGCTGTCTGAGCAACTGAGCAGCCCCTGCAACCATGTGCTGACACCCAAAGCACCCCACTGCTGGCCAGAGGCAGAAGAGAAACTGAAAGGGTGTCCTGAGCACACGAGGGGCTGGTGGTTGGAGAAGTTGTGCGGTAGCATGGCTATGAGAGAGCAGTGATCAGCTCAAGGGTGTTGTAGAATTCTAAAAAAAGAGATTTTGGTCTGAACCTGCCCCCCTTGTCTTCATTCTCCCCAGTTCTGCTTCCCTGCAGAGGATCTCTGTGGTCTGGTTTGCATGGTGGTAACTGCATGACTGTTAAATCATGCGAGCAAAGGATTCCCCTTTTTTTCACTCTGGTAACACTGGGCTGCAATAGAATTAACCACTATGCAAATGGAAAAAAACCCTGATCTGCAGATCACTCTGCAGTGAGACACTTTTAGAGCTGCACAACACTTGGTCTTCTTTGAGGGCTGCTGCAGGTGCAGAGCAGCTCTGCAGACACGGGACATCGCAGTTCTTTTTCCACCCTCACATCATTTTCTCCTGCATCATACTCTTCAACTCAAGCCACACATCCTAACCACACAGATGCTGAGTGTGCTTTTCCCTGTTCCACACAAAAGCAATCCCACAGGCTCCATACAGCAATTTGCTCAAAATAAGAGAAAGTTGGCATCAGTATTGGATTTTTGGTTCAAGAGTTTTTTTTAACTGCCCTGGTCTGAGCTCTCTGCTCTGTGGCATCCCTCCCTCTCAGCTACACCCACTCTTGATTTAACTGGATAACCCAGAAAGCTCTTTCTTTGTTAAAAGGAAAACCTCTAGGATCGGTTTCTTCCTTTTTTTTCTTTTTCTTTTGAACAGGAAACTGATACTGCAGCGGAAACGAGCTGCTCTAACATAGGTGCGGGTGCCAGCGCTGCAGCCTGTTCACACAAACCTCCAGCTGCAAGAGCTGCCTCCCCTGTGGTGCTGAGGAAGCCTATGGAATCCTGCCTGCTGGTGTATCTGCTACTCCAGAGTTTTGCTTGAATGCAGTTGCTGTGGCATGAATTATTGATATTTCTGTTCAGGTTTGCTGTTCACGCAGGAATCTGTAATGCTCCCCCACGCCGGGCTGGGAATGCGCTCCCGGGTCACATCAAGGCTTGTGTTTAACACCCTTTCACTTGCATGGTTGTGACATTGATTTAGCCATTTCAGGGCTGCAAAATTAACTAAACCCCAGTGTAAACAGCTCTTTCCTAACAAAAGGCAGTCTCGAGGTGAAAGGAGCTGATACGGAAGGGCAAAGAGAAGGTATAGATATGTCTGTGCATTTTCAGGGCATCACCACAAAGATGATGGAAAGGTTTCTAGGAATTTCTGAGTGCTCTTTGCCCTGACCTCAGTATCTGGCATTTCCAGAGGCTGCCCTTGCTGCCACTGTGCTTAGCACCTCAGGAGATTGCATTAATAACCTCCGTTTCTAAGGCAACAACCTTGTGATTTAGAAAAGACTGAGCTAAAAGTGTGTGTGTTTACAAACAAACACATCTCACACATAAATATGTAAGTATTTACATACATATGGATATGAATTTATGTCAGACCTCCAAGTCACTTAGCAGTGGAGAGACAGGAAGCATCTGAATGAGGGTGATGTATTGACAGCGACAACCCATCTCCAGAGAGTTTGGTCAGAGATTTTGCAAGAAATAGGAACAAATTCATTTAGACATTCCCTGAAAGGTGCCAGCCACAGGAAAAGTGTGGGGCAAAGCTCCGAGGAGGGAATGGTCTGACATGGACAAGCCTCAGCAGTGATGTCCATCAGCCTCCACCAGCCCTGCAGGGACAACCTTTACTCTTTACCCTGTGTGAGATATAAACTCAGATGCAGTCCCTGGTCTACGACAGGAATCACAATCCTCAGGAGTCAGCGTTCATCAGGAGAACCTCAGTGCCTGTCCTGGATCAACACTGTGCCAACCAACACTGGGGCAATGCCCAACCTCTTAACCTTGGATAAACCAGGAGTAAATTTACAGAGATACCCTTGTATTTGTGAGGTTTGCTCAAGCCTTTGATTTTCTATTGAATAAAAGTTTATCTTCATTTCTGGCTCATTTAGTTCCAACTTTTCTCCATGTCCCCTCCACCCACGTGGGCTGTTTGTTTCCCCATGTGAAGTCTGTAATTGTGATGAGACGAAAATGCTGAGGATGCTGCTGATCGACCCTTGCTGGCCCTGCTCTCCTGCTCCTCCTGTCCTTTATGAAACTCTCCCCTCTCATCATTGGCAACAGGCTCTGTTTTATTTGATTTTATTACAAGATATAAATTTCTGTCTGCAGCCCTGGCTTCCAGCACACGGAGGAGAGAGAGGAATTGCCTAGCAACCAGGAGAACAAAAAATTAAGAGAATCAATAAGTCTTAATGGAAAGCTAAACAGAGACTTTCCAACCAAACCCCCTCCCTGCCCCCAGCCCACGGTAAGTTCATGATGATGTGTGGCATCCTGGCTATTGCATTCAGCATTCAGCAAATGCCTCTTCTGGAAAAGCCAAAGTGCAAAAGAAAGCCTGGCCTATCCTGGGCTCAGGTAAAGCTCTGATCCTGTAGCATTTACACTGTCAGGTCTGAACACAGCACAGGTGTGGAGGGTTAAGGTGCTGTGCTGAGCTGGTTTCACTCTGAGGGTGTTAGAAGTCAGTGCTCCAGGTAAGTGTTGGTGACTCAGAGGCTGAAGAAGGTGAGGGTCTGGATGCAGCAGCTCAGTTTCCCCACAAAAGGTCTGTGAGGAGGATTATGCCTTTGGTTAGGATGGGACTCAGTTTCCAGACATTATCAAGCTATGTATGTAAAACCAGCAAACCCAACATGACACTGGGTTGAGTCAGCAAGGAACAGCCCAGCATCAGTTTAAAACAGTCAGAAATAAACCTGGGTACAGTCACCTGTCTGGCAGCACAAATGCAAAGGTCATTTAGGAAAATATATTCCAGGCAAAGGGAGCTTTGGAAATGTAGCAGGCCATGTGTTTAAGGGGCTATTTTCTCCCACAAAGTGTCCTCAGGAACCTGCTCACATCCTCACGTTTGCAGGATCAAGATGGTGGGTTGGGGCTGGAAGTTTTCAGGAGCTACTGGCTCCCCATGCAGATGGGCAGCATGAATGGCATGAGCTGAGCTTGCAGGAGGGCTCTGCTTTGCTGGAGGAAGCAGAGTTGGATGATTTAAATGGGGACTTGCTCTGCAAAGCCAAAACTGTTTTTTATAAGCAGAGGTGTATGAACCACAAACAGACACAGCAGCATCACGAGTGACCCATCCTTGAGAAGAAGGTTTCAGCAGGGGTTAAGGAGCTCTGACCCCTTCCTCAGCCAAAAGCTTCCCACATCCTGCCCCTGAGGGACACTTTAGTCTTTGGCTGCCAAAACAAGGAGTCTTGGCCCATAGATGCCATGAGATGCACACCATGATGACACGGGGATGTTTCCCCCCCTGATACTCCCTTGACACCACGGAGGTGTGAAGAACGTGGGAAGACACTGGGGGACAGTCCTGCCAAGGGACAGGCACGGGAGCTGGTGGGGATGTGCAGGGACAGCAGTGGAGGGGGAGTGTTTTGGAGTGCGTGGGGCTACTAATGAAACCTTCACAAGTACCCCCCAAAGCTGCTGATGTTAAAGGAGCATCCCAAAAGTGCTGCTCATGAACCTGCCAAGGTGCTCGAGTGGCAGGGCCCTGGCCAGGGAGAGCTGGGGCTGCTGCAGCCGCCACCTCCACAGGTGAGCGCTCCCGGCTCCCACCTGCTCCAGCATCCCCTCCGCGGGCACGGGTTAAACCGGGAAAGGCCCCGCTGAGTGCCGGGCACAGCCGGCGGGCTGGGCTGCCCTGACGGCCGGGGACCCCTCCCGGGGCAGGGCCGGGCCGGCTCCGCGCTGCCGCTGGAGGTCGCGGGCGAGCGGGGCGGGCGCGGGGCCGGCAGCGCCCGCTGGAAGCGGAACCGGCGGCACCGGGCGGCTCCGGCAGCGGCGGGCGAGGGGCAGACAGGGCGGGCAGGGCAGGGCAGGGCAGGGCAGGGCAGCACCGCCCCGGCGGCCGGAGGCGCGCTCGGCGTGCGCGGGGCGAGCGGGGCCGATGGAGCCGCCCGGGCGCCGCCCGCCTCGCCAGCGCCCCCCGCCCGCCCGCGCCATGAGGCTGCCGTAGCGCCGCGGACACCGAGCGCAGCCCCGCCGAGCCGCCCCCATGGCGAAGGAGAGGAGCAGGAAGGCGCTGGTGGAGCTGCTCCAGCGGCCGGGGAACGCGGCGTGCGCCGACTGCGCCGCCCCGGGTAAGGGCAGGGGAGGCGGGCGGTGTGCGGGCGGGCGGGCGGCGGCTGCACCTGCACCTGTCCGCACGGCACCGCACGGCACGGGACCGCACGGCACCGCACCCCCGGCACAGACCCGCCGCCGGGCTCTGCCCTCCCCGGCAGCCGCGGGGGTTGCGCCCCGCCGAGGGTGTGCCCGAGCCCCCTCCCCACGCGGGGGGATGCGGCGGGGATGCTCCGGGGCGGGCGGGGGGATGCGCTGCGCTGCCGCGGTCCCCGCGGAGCGGCCCCCGGCCGAGCTCTCCCCAATTTCCCCCGGGCCGGGTCGGGCCGGCCGTGAGCGCTGATGTCATCCCGGCGGGTCCCCGCGGGCTGCAGCGCGGCCGGGCCGGGAACGGGCGGTGCGGACTCTGCCGGGCTGCGGGGCTGGCCTGTCCCCCGTGTCCCCTCTGCTCCTGCCCTGGCAGCGAGCAAACACACGGGGACAACCGGAGGCAGCGCTGCGACATCCTGCCCGACAACCTTTGCCCGGCTGCCATCGATGGTGCCTGGGCTGCGCGGGGAGCGGAGCTGCAATGTCCATAGACCTCTTCGTGTGCGGAGGGGAGAAAAGCTGGGCTGGGAATGTCTTCTGCGCCCTTTGGAGGGTGAATTTTTTGGGGTCGGGCCGTGATGCTGTTGCTGAGCAGAGTCTGCATGGGGTGGTGGGATCTGTCTTTGAGAACAACCTTAGAAAAATTGCAGAGCAAGTAACTTTTCTATTTTTAAAAAGAAAAAAAAAAAAAAATCACCATACAGAAAAACCTCAATTTGTATCACCCTGAGCAGGGTGGCTCTGAGGAGGTGTATAAAAAGGATGTCCTTCTCAGCCTCTGCCATTCTATAGGTTAAAGAAAAAACCCAACACTTCAGCTGAGCCCTGTTTCCCCAGCTATCGATTTGTTTAGGATGTCAGGCTCTATTGGCTCCCGCTCTCCAGCCTGTACCGTCCCCGGTGGTTTTACATCCCCCGCCCGCATCCCAGGACACTGCAGCTCACTCTCAGCCGCGTCGTGTCCTCCGGTCCCCAGCGGAAAGGACAAAGAACTTTGGGCACAGCGCGAAGGGCTTTGCAGCACGGCTCCCACCCATCTGTCTGCCTGTACCAGCCCACCCTTGTCCTGCTGAGCACAGCTTGGGCTCCCCGAGTAGGTGTCTGCCTAAATTGTGCCTTCCTGGAGAAAACTTTACAAACCTGGGCCGTTCAGATCAGTAAGGGTGATTCTCCTTCACCCTGTGGGGGCAGAACATAAAGCCCCCAGGAAAAATGGGAAGTTTCTCAGCGTCACTGGGATAGGGATGGAGCTGTAGGTCAATAAAATGGCTCATATCAGGATAAGAAGGTTGTTGTTAAAGGCACCAAAGGGCCTGGAAAACAACCAAACCACACTTTGGTTTTGGTGACATTTGCATACAGGGATGTCTTAGTGAATCTGAAAGTCAGAGAGGAGAATTTGGGCCAGTGTCTTTTGTAAGTCAAGATGTGCTATATTAATATCCTTCAGCCTCTTCTGAACTCTCATGGCATTACTTCCTTAGGACCACCTCCCTGTTCATCAACCCAATTTCTTTAGTGACTACTTTGCATCAGTTTCCTTGGCAAACGAGAGCTATTCATGGTGCTGTGATGTGCTTGTCTGCCTGGGAGTGACAGTAAACTTGACATGCCCTGGGCTACTTAACATAAGATAATAACTTGTGTCTGTAGGTAGTATAGAAAATATTCAGCCCGAATTCTGTTACTCATCCTGGACAGGTGTGGCAGGCCACCTCCTTCTGGGGATGAGGTAATGCAGGAGAGGCAGGATAAGTGTCCAGGAAGCCTCCAGAAAGGGGTGCAAGAATCTTCTCTGCTGGGAAGTGGGATGCACAGAAAGGTAAAGGTGACAGCTGGAACCAGGTGGGCAGCTGGCACTGGAAAAGTGCCAAGACAGAGAAAATGAAGTGAGAAGGAAAGAAGAGGGAGGGTGGGGAATGAGCAGAAGAAGAGGGAAGCAGGGCAGACTTGTGCTTTCCCACATGTATCACCATAGGGCTGCTCTGGTACAGCTGGGGGGAAGCCAAGATCAGGATTTGTTATTGCTGTTTCTCAGGTGGGTGAGTGCCTTGCCCTGAAATACTCTGGTACTACAGGATCCATGATGAGAGGCAGCCATTTAGCTCAGGGATGCTCATAACAAAGGATGGGTTGGAAATGTAACAGGGGAAAATTCTCTGTTAGTTGCTTTAATTTGTGTTATTTGGAAGCCAGCTGGGTTTTCTTTTTCTTTTGGAAATATTTGTTTGAGAAATCAGCCGATCAGTGAAAGTTTGTTTGTTTTTTTCCTTCCCTGCTGTCAAAAAGGGTTATTTTCTTTTGTTACCTTGTTGGCATTTGGGAGAGGCTCAGTAGGCAGAGCCCTGAAGCCACAGCTTGTCCCAGGTATTCTGTGTCCTGTCACAAACCCTGGTGCACTGGAGCTCTCAGCTTGGCATCGCTGGGCTAAGCTGTGACCATGCAAAAGTCAAAGATGGGGACAGACATGGGGCATCAGGGGTGGTTTTCCTCCTGGGATGGGTAAATAACTTCATCCCCTGCAGGATCGTCCCATCTCCTTGGGGAGATCTGGGCACAACCTGCTGCTTCCCTGGGGCTGGGCCAGAATTTGCCACTGAATCATAACTGAGGATTATTGAAGTGGCCAAGCCCTGTCAGGCTGCCCTGTTCAAGGTGTGTTTCCCTGGTGTGTGCACCCCTGGAGCGGGGTATTGAATGTGCTGCTCAGGAAGGTCAGAGCTGGGTCTTCCCCAGGATCTGTGTGTATGTCTGGCAAAAAAAATCCCTTGTGTGAAACCAGAGCTTTCAAAGAGATTTTGGGGGATGTCTCAGAACAGTCTTACAGGGGCCCTGGCCATGAATGCACAAAGGATGCTAAAGTAGAAAGTGAAAACCAGAGTGTAAAACAACTGAGAGATTACATTTTTCACTTGCAGGTTTTTTTGTGTTTGTAGGTTTTGGGGTTTTTTTTAGGTTTCTAGTTAGACTTTTATTAATTGCATTTTTATAAAACCTTAAATTGCAAGGAAAGGTTGTTTTGAATAAAAGATATTTTAGTAGCAAAAAACGTCATCGATCTGTAATGCATGATGAGATTGCCTCGGTTACATCTTCGGGACTGAATTCTGGGGTAGGAGCCGCTAATAAAGTCATTGATGGGGCTTTGGGTCCTCTGTCATTACACACGTCTGTGTCCTGGGTGTTGTGTTTTTTGTGGGTTTAAAGCTGTGCTTTCTCAGTGAAGACAGCATGGTTAATGCAGTCTTAAGTGCAAACTGAGCAATGTTACTGAATTGCTGGTGTGTAATGGCTCTCTGTGCATTAGAATAATCTTTTTTTCTTCAAGACTAATGTGGCAGTTCAGCCTTTTCTTTTTCTAAATGATTCTTTGTCTCGGGCAATCTTTCCTCACATCATGAGACGGATGGTTATCTCAGGGCATAACAAGACCTTGAGTATTTCTCTCTTTACTCTATTTTTCTATGACTTAGGCTCGTGTTTCCATGGAGTGAGAATTATTTTACACTGTAGGAGGACAGAGAGGCTCTGAAGACAGAAATGGAAATCCCATCAAAGCGATCCTGCAGTTTAAACCCTCCAGCAGCAGTTTACATGGCTTGTTATCATTTTATCTTTCTTATTTGGGATGGATTATTGGGACATGGATCCTGGCTAACATTGGCCTCTGTGCCTGAGGCCCAGGGGAGGTGAAGGATGGATGGAGGAAGAGCAGAAGGCTGGTGCTGGAGGGGAGTCTGGAATTGGAACTTTGTGCTGCAGACAGAGCAGGTCTGGTACTCTGGTGTAACAGCTCATCTGAAAGCCTGAGGGTGCCTGAGGTGGTTGTAAACACCTTTTCCTTCTCAGTTCTACAGCAGGTGAAGCTTTTCCATGCCCTGGATGTCCCCAGGTGGGGGCGGTGATTACAGGGAAACACCTGAGCTCTGGGGATTGCTCGGTTTGCCCAGGATTGAGGAGGCACCGGCTTGATTTTAGCCCTCTCCTTCCTCCCT
Source organism: Zosterops lateralis (assembly GCF_965231275.1). Classification (NCBI taxonomy): domain Eukaryota; kingdom Metazoa; phylum Chordata; class Aves; order Passeriformes; family Zosteropidae; genus Zosterops; species Zosterops lateralis. Next base: position 4,260,309 of record NC_139775.1, read on the forward strand.
CCCTCCAACCGCTGGCCCTAAAAAACCAGATGGGGAAGGCGACTGAGCCATCGGGTCCTGCCAAGTGCTGCCATCTGCAGCGGCTCTGCCCATCCCCTCGGGGAGTGATGGGCTCTGCCTCGCAGCTCTTCCCTCCCTTGCCCCCACTGCCTCCCACTGCAAAGCTGTTCCAGAGCTCTGCTGCTCTAATGGCGTGAAACGGGACGGGATTTTCATCTTCCAGCTCAAAGTGGAAACTTGTTCCTGCACCCCCATTGTCCTCTCACTTAAATACTGATATTTTTCCTTTCTTTTTTTTTTTTTTTTTTTTTTTTTTTTTTTTTTTTTTTTTTGGTAATTGTTCTGGGAATTGGCCAGCCCTTCTCCCCTTCTCCCTGGCTGTAAGCAGAGGGGTAAGAAGGGGAAAAAAAAATTAAAAATCCCACAACAGTTGTGTTTAGCTCAATGCCACTTTCTGCAGGAAAAAAGGGGCTTTTTGAAACAAAGGAGGTTTAATGTGACGGTGTTTTTGTCCGGCCCCGGTGCCTGGGCTGCAGCACAATCGTGGGCTGCAGACAGCAAGAGGGGCTGCTGGGACCTGCCAGCTGAATTAAAAGACCTTGGCAAGTTCAGTGCCTTCACTGAAAAATTTTCCTACTCAGAGAGGAGTGTTGGTGGGAGTTGGTTTGACTTCAGTGTTAACTCTTTTATTGTTCTATTTCAACATGCATGACCAGGGTCTGTTTGTTAGCCTCCTAATCCTTCCCCAGAGTCAATAACTACAGGACTTCAGTGCTGAACAGGAGGTTCTCTGTCCTGGGCATGGAGGAAATCAGCAGCAGGCAGGAAAGGCTTTGTGCTTGTGTGGACTGCACTGAAATCCCTGTGGTTTTACCCTCTATCAATGAGTCAGATTTCTAGTGCAGGTTAAAAAAGGTTTTGCCTGCCTGGAGGGAGTTTCTTCATCACCTCAAACAGGAGAGAGTTGAAGAAAATCCATTGAATCTGCATCCCAAGGACCTGCTCCCACCCAGCTGCTGTGGCAGGGATGCTGCAGGGCAGCCCTTCCAGGGTCAGGTCATCATTTGTGTGCTGAAGAATGTGTTGAGGATGAATTGCCGTGCATTGGCCTCAGATGTTTGCCTTGGTCATCAATATTGTGCTGTAAATAGCAATAAATGTAGTTTAAGGCAAAAGGTGGAGCAGGAGCATCCAAATGTTGGTACTCTTTGAGTTCTTGCTCTTGTCTACTTTGAGCCTGTTTTTGCTCTGCTTCATGGGATTTTACTTGGATTGATGGCATCTAGGGATTTTCCAACTGGAACCCCATGGTTATGTCCTGGATATGGGAAATACTGATTATTTATTTTTTAAAAAAATCCATTACCATCCAGCTTTCAATCTCTTTGGTTTCTATAAGTTGTCCTGTGTGTTATGTTGGTTTTTCTTCTGTAATATTTTCTGTGTCTACCCTTCTTTTTTTTTCTTTTCCCCTAAGCTCAGGAATGTTGTGTTCAAGCTGTGGTGTTTATGGTTCCCTGTGCTGGGTTTTCCTCAGGCTTGTGGTGGTTAAAAGGGCTGGATGGAGAAGTTAATTTCTGAATTTAGCTGTGTTACCCAAGCATTTTAGTTTTGTTTTGGGTGCTTCTTTAATCTTTGACTATGCCTTTGCTTTTAGATGAATGAGGTGGGAAAATAGCAGCCCAGTGCCCTTGTCCTGAGTTTAGTTTAGTTTAGCTTTCTTTGTTTCTTTAATTTTTAAAATGAAGCTGACCCACGTCTTTATTTTGAAAGGCATTATAATCTGTTTATAAGTTACCAGGAATCCCTACCACATTGGGCAGTGAAAGCCTTTTAGAGCTGGAATTGGTCAGTCAGGGTAAGTGTCTCTCTGCACTTACAGCAGTGTATTTGCTTTAATGTTCCCGTTGTTCCTCGTTCATTTTTATTCCTTTTGGCTTGAAATAATGGAATAAAGTAATTTGTGTGGAACTTAGGCATGCTGGAGAGTTATCATTAGGCTTCACTGCTGTTTGTTCAAAATTCTGGAGGCTTAGGAAAAAAATAATGCTTTTTGAGCAATGCCCAAAAAGCCCAGATTATGACATATTGCCATTTCAGTGCACTTCTTTGGCACATACCCAGACAGAATAATAAAATTACTGAACTCTCAGCAATGTCCAGCATGGAGAACATGTCCCAGGTGTTGAAGTGTCCAGCAGCAAGGTGGACCTCACCTATCTGTGGAGGCCTCAACTTGCCAGCCATCAGCCTGGGGTCATTGCCTCACTAAACTAATGGTGCTGCCCCAAAATTCACTGGTTTGTGTGAAGACACTTATGAAAATTTATTTTCATGTTTGATAAGGTGTTGTCTTGTCTCTGGTGCAGTTGTTTGAGGGGTTGGAGTCTGTGATAAGCCAAGGCTGGGGATCACTGGGTTGTCCACAGTGTCCCAGAGCTGACAAGTTGTGCTGGAGAGCAGAAAGAGAGAAGGACCACGATGTGTCTGGGGAGCAGCACAGCCTCTGACAGCCCCATGCCCCCTGAAAGGCTTTGGAGAAGCATCCCTGCAGCTGTGAGTGCTGCCCTGGCTGGCAATGTCACCCTGGCCTCTGTCACCAGTCCCTGCAGGAGATGTGTGGGTGTGGTGGGCTCCTGCCTGGGTTTCTTTGGAAATGGTGTCACGGGTGCAGGGAGTGGGAGAGAAGGGGAAGCAGCGTTGGCAGAGCCCTCCAGAAGCTGGAGCTGGGGAATCCTCCACCCCCTGTTTCCTGTGCACAGCAGAGCCCTGACACGGGGAGGTCACAGGGGAGCACGAGCCCCAGGGCTCCCAGGGCTCTGCAATCCTATGGTTTGTTCAGATGATGCTGAGAAATTCCTTCTGCCTTTCAACTGAAGCCTGGGAAAGGTTTGGGCTGCCTTGCTTTCTGTTAGATGTCCTCAGCCAGGAGAGCAAGAGCCGTGAGAAATCTCAAATTATGGTGACAGTGACATTTCAGAGACACTTACCCTGGCAGATCAGTTTGTTCTGGGGGTTTTCACTGCCCAGCAGTTTTTTGGATGGGGCTAAGTTGGTACCTGAGGTCTTTGAACTCTCTTTCTGCCTGGTCTTTCCTTTGGGACTAAACCCAATTGCCAAATGTGGGTGGTTTGGGGCTGTGACAGGAGAGCATCTCACAACCAGCTGAGCATCCACAGTTCTTCCACCCACCCTTGCCATGAAAGACATATTTCTGAAACCAGAAGAGCAGTGAGGAGGAAGTTGCTGTTAATACCTGGCAGAGATGTGAATGGCTGGGCTCAGGCCTGGGTGGGGCAGGTGAAATGTGCATCTCTGTCGTGGTGCTCCTTGAAATTTGCTGTGTGGGATGCTGGTGGTGTTGGATGGACAGAGGTTTGGATGTAGGCAGGAGGGGAAATGCTGAAGGGAAGGTGACCAGGAGGAGATAGCTACTGGTTTACTGAAGAAGCTGAAACATCTCGTCCAAGGCTGGGTGACCACTGAGCCCGTTGTCTCTGCTCCTCTGAAGGACTGTCACCTTCTGGCAGCCACACGTGGGTGACCCTGAGTGTATGATGTGATACAGGTGTGTGTATGTATCCTGTGATGAAATCCAGCTTTTGTTTTCTTAATTAGTCAAGGCTTCCCTTAATTAGACAAGGCATGGAGCAGGGGGGAAGTGTGTTTAAGAGTCTGGTCTGAAGACTCCTGTTGGTGTGAGGAAAATGCTTTAAAGCCCAAGTGTGACTGATACCTGTTGCTTGAGGTGCTGTTTGCCCATGCCAAGAAGAGACAGCTGGATATGAGCTGACTTGGTGGTCACTGGAGCTGGAGTCTGCTCCAGGACCTTCTTGCAGGATGTTCCTCCACCAGAATGTGTCCCCCTCCCAGGCTGGAGGAAGGTGTGCAGCCTCCTGGTCCTGTCACACACAGCAGTGCAGGCAGGGGAGGGGTTACCTCCTAGGGAGGACTTTGGAAGCCTGACTCCATGGAGCTGCAGACAGCATGAAGAAATTCACTCACATGCCTGAGATAAATCTGGTTACATTGAGGAGTTATTGGGACTCCCAATAAAACATGTTTTATTGGCCAGTGCATACTTTGAAACCTATTTTCCTGGGTTGGGCAGTGGTTTGATCAGATCTTTGATTACTCTGGGAGGGATTGGAGCTCAGTTATCCTGGAGTGGCTGTGCCAAGCCCAGGGACCCAACTCCAAACTTTGCTGTCACAGCTTCCTCACCACTGCCAGGGCTCTGTCCTCTGGACCTCTCACCATTCTGTGCATCTGATGCTCTGCATTAAGGTCACTGATGGCTGTGTGAACATGAGACCCTGCTGCTTTGTCTGGGTCTTGAGACCTTTTCTGACTTGCACCCTTTGGGACCCTTCAGCAGTGCTGAACCTTGGGATGTTTTTGTGGCAGGAGGTTTAGAGGGTCCCAGGCTTTGATTACAAACATTTTTGGAGGTGAGAGAGGACAACAGAATGAATTAGAGCACAGAAAGTGCCTGAGCATGCAAAACTCTTGATCCTTGCTGCCAACCTACAGCCCAATAACTGGCCACAGTCTTTGAGGTCAGAATGAATGGGGTGCATGACCTGGGATGGGATGTCAAGCTGAGTCACCTAGTGCTTGTGGAACGAGCAGGATGGGCAGCACCAGGCCCTTAGATCAACCTGACTGGTTTTATATTTGCCAGGCTTGAGTTGTAGTCACTGGGGTCTCAGATGAGGATAGGAGACAATGTGAAACAGAAAAAAACCCACTTTTGTGTCTGTTGGAGGCTGATGGGACTTGTATCAGCTTGGGAATTTGCTCCCCTCTCCCACGTGGGCACTCAGCTGTGTCTGATGAGAATCCTCATTTAGTGCTGGGGTTTACATCTGAGCAGAGCCACCTCTGGAGGACTGAATTGGCTTTCTCTGGGGTGTGCTGGGGGAGGCTGGTGGCAGCTCCTGGTTACTGCCCCATGCCAGCCTGCTCCCTGCACTGACACAGCTAGAGCATTAAATATGGATAAGGAGGAGAAAGCACATTCCCTTGCCTTTTATAAATAATTGCTGTGCTGTGGGGAGTGAGGGTTCAGTGTAATTACAGCGGGGGAATGAACAATGACAAGGGGCTTGAGAAGGGAAGGCTCTGCCCTTACCCCTGGAAAGCCTGATACCATGGGCTGGCTCCCAGCCCTGTGGGTCTGGGGAGGATGGAGGATTTAGTGTCTGACTGGGTGACCTGCAGTGAAGCTCTTTCTGCCGGGGCGCAGCTGGATCTGCAGGCGCTGACATTTGCCTTGGAGTTCAAACAAAGATCCCTGTATTGGCTTTATTGGCAAGGCAGTGCCAGGGACACTGCTGGATGTGTCCTGCTCCTGGCCCCTGCCCTCCTCCAGCCCCTCTGTCTCCCTGCTTCGGGCAGTGCCTCTCCCAGGGAGGAATTTGGAGGCATTTGGGACTCATGTTTACAGTGCTTTGTGTGAGATGTCAGCCCGGGGCTGTAAACAGTGTGTGGTTTTGCTCAGAGAAAGTACAGAGCTACCACTGGCAGCATTTTTCCATTAAAGCAAGGGCTGGAAACCTCCTGGCATGGAGGGCTGGGCTGCTGGGAGCTGCAGCTGTGGGAGGAAAGTCTCTGTGTGGAGCACATGTAATAAATAAATAAAAAGGGATCAGCATAGTGGCTTCCCTAAGCTGATGCAGTTTCTGTTCCATGCAGTGTTTGGGTGGAATTTCCTCATGAAAGACAGATTCTCTTCTCTTCTCTTCTCTTCTCTTCTCTTCTCTTCTCTTCTCTTCTCTTCTCTTCTCTTCTCTTCTCTTCTCTTCTCTTCTCTTCTCTTCTCTTCTCTTCTCTTCTCTTCTCTTCTCTTCTCTTCTCTTTGTTGTCTGTATATTGGGGTTTAGGAATAACAGCTGCATTGGGGATTGCAGATCTGTTAATTGTTAGTTTAATTTGTATTCCTATCAAAACAAACATTTATTTTCCCTGTCTATTTATCTGATGCCTTTAGACTCAGGGACATCAGGCCTGGTTACTCTGGGTTACTCTGCTATGCCCTGTCTGTGCCTCCTGCTGCCCTGAATCCCAAAGATCAGTCAAGTGCAATTCCCTCTTTCCTTCTTGCTTCCAGACCCGGACTGGGCATCCCACAGCCTCGGGATCTTCATCTGCCTGAATTGTTCAGGGATCCACAGGAACATTCCCCAGGTCAGCAAGGTGAAGTCGGTGCGCCTGGATGACTGGGACGATGCCCAGGTGGAGGTAGGTGCCTCTGGGGCTGGGAGCACCTGGGGCTTGGGGCTCTTCCCTCTGGAACCCTTTCTAAAGATGCCACCACAAACATGATTTCAGAAAGCATGTCTAGATAATGAATGGAATGAGGTCCATGGTGCTGATTGAAAGCCCATTTTGTGGAGGATTTGTGAGGGTTTCCTCCACCCCTATAAAAATGTCAGTGAAATAGTGTGTAGAAGTTACTAATTTTTCATTAGTAATTTTTAATTTAATTAAGTTAATTTTTAATCGGCTTCCTGAAAGGTGGCTGTGCTCAGGTGGGGGTTGGTCTCTTTCTCCAGGCAGCAACTGACAGAATGAGAGGACACGGTCTTAAGCTGTGCCAAGGGAAATACAGGCTGGATATCAGGAAAAAGTTTTTTACAGAAAGGGCAATAAAGTATTGGAATGGTCTACCTGGGGAGGTGGTGGATTCACCATCTCTGGATGTGTTTAAGACTAGATGTGGCACTTGGTGCCACGGTTAGGTTGAGGTTAGAGTTGGGTTGGACTTGATGATCCTGGAGGTCTCTTCCAACCTAATGATTCTGACACTAATTTTTAATGAATTGTCTTCTCTTGTTTCTTACAATATCTCTAGACCTCTGGTCTACCACCCCTGCTCAGCTCAGCTATTTCTGGCTTTGTTCCTCTTAAATTCACAGCTTGAAAACCCAAACCCTCACAATATAAATTCTCTCTATTTATGGCCCACACCTCCCTAGATTTGTGTGGTGCTGCTAAAGGCACCCAGGAAACCTTTCTGCTTTGACTACTGGTGTCTTCAGAGGCATGAAGAACTCTACCAGTCATTAATTTCTGTCTTCTATGTGTAAAGTTGAGGTTTTTCTGAAAGCTGCACCTCATGAGTTGTGTGTTTTATGAGAACAGGCCTTAGTGTTGAATGGGTATTTCCTTCCCTAATATTTTTTGGGAGAATAGATTGAATATGTAAATGTGAGAAATTCAAAACCATGACAGTAATAAAAAAGAGGCTTAGCTGTTTGTTGTATTTGTATGCTTGGCATTTGACACAAAAACAAAATGTATTTAGCATGGCTGCCTGGAAAAGAATGGGGTTTTTACATGTATAAAGTGAATTTCAATAAATAAAGTATATTAATAAGGAAATAAGTAGGGTTTTTTGCTGAGTTCTTAGCTAGCCATTTATGTATCAGAAGAAAAGGAGGGCTATTAGGGGAGATAGAAACATTATATATTTTTTATTGAAAAGGAGGGCTGTCAAGGCAGATAAATACATAAAAGTTCTATTTGTTTATTTATTTATTTGTCTATTGCTTCAAGCTCCTTCCTGAGGTAGCTGCAATGACTTTGCAAAAACAAAATGATCCTTTTGGCACGAGTGATGTGATCTGAAGCACAGAATGTGTAGTCAGAGGCCATCACCCTGCTGCAGCTGTAACACACAGACACTAACAGCCCGTGTGAGGTTTTGCCCTCTGGTTACCTCATTCCCATGCTGGATTCCTGGGAGCCATCTCATTCCCATGGGGGGGAAATGACACTCTGTGTCCTGCCTCCTGCTCCTGTGGGGATCATGCAGGTGGGACTGGGACATGTCCTCAGCATCATTTAAGCTGTAAGATCCCCAGCAACAATAACCAATATTTATTTCTGAGCCCTGGTTTGCAAGCACAGTTCTGACAGCAACCCCTCTGTGCACAGTCCTGGGCAAACCTCTCAGCAAGAGAACAGGTTCCCCCATCCCAATAATTTTATTGCTCTGTAGAAATAAAAGAGAATAAAGGAAAATACTGTTTACATTTGTTTTAATTCTTTCTGGTTTTTTCTCTTTTTACAGTTTATGGCCTCGAATGGAAACAATGTAGCAAAAGCAAAATATGAATCTAAAATGCCACCGTTTTATTATAAACCAACATATCTTGACTGCCAGTAAGTAAATACCTCTGCTGGTAAACAGCATTTATTTGTTTGTGCAGCTGCAGCCTCTGTAATACTTCAGTTTTAGCATAATACTTTTTTTTTTTTTAGCCACAGTGGAGGTTTCATTTATAAAAGGTCCTGGAAATGTTTTTCCTTCTGCATGTATATGGCAGAGTTTATGCTACGCGTGGGATCTTATTTAATAAGTACAGTTGAGATGATGCAGGGGAGTCAATAGTTTGTCTGCTCCCCAGACTCTTCCAGGTTTCTAAAGCTACAAGAATGCCAATTTCTGCCCATTGATTTCCTCTGTCTTTTCAAATCCCCCTTCTGCATCAAAGCAGGACTTGCTAATCTGCTGTGTGAGATGCTGGGTTATTTGTAATGCAAAAATACTGGGGGTTTGTGTTGGGTTTTTTTCACCTGGATGACAAATAATCTCCTCCATGAAGGCAGCTAAAAGGCTGTGTGCCATACAGTGTGGAGTAAACCTCCCTAGTAAGCTAGGGTGGACTTGGTAGAGGAAGAAGCTGAGCAGCCAGAACGTGCTGTGCCATCCAGGGTGCAAGGGCATGAACTAAATTTGGCTTTTAGGGTCCAGTCCTGCCGTGTGCCAAGGTGTTTTTTTATTTTTGTGTGAGTGGAGCTGCCTGGCCTGACAAGAAAAGAGCATCCATTTATGCATTGCTCTGAGCTCCAGAATCCCAGCAGTTTGGCTGTGCCATTTTGAGACTTGTATGTGCTTGTCATGTTGGGGTTGGAGAAGCAAGGCTGGTAGGAGAAACACAATTCCAGGGGATTTTGGTCTTGTTTGCCCCTAACTCTCAGTTAAGTTCAGTTAGATGCTGCCTATCTGATACTCAGGTTGCACAGTCCTGGTTCTTTTCCACGAGCAACTGCCTGAGGGGGTGCAGAGCTCATGCTGGAGGAGCCTGGCAGGGAGCAGGGCACGTCCCTGGGATCTGGGGTACCAGTCACACCTGGCTGTCCTTGCACAGGTCAGCAGGAGAGACAGCAGGAGCTGCTTGGGGACCATGAGCATTTCCATTCCTGCTGCTGTGGGGCTGGCAGGGCTGTCTGTGGCTGCTGCTGTGCCCCGGGGGTTTGGCCTCAGTGGCCAGCACAGCTCAGCTCTGCCGTGGTGCCGTTCCCCTCCCTCCATCCTGCAGAGCCATGTCACTGCAGGGAGCTGTGCCAGGCGGTGGCTCAGCTCCAGCCACAGCCCTGCCAGGGCTGTCTGAGCTCACAGGGACCCTGCTGGGGCAGCCACTCCATCCCCAGCCCGTGCCTGTGGCTGATGGAGCAGCACCATGCTGGGCTGGGAACCTGCGAGGAGATGGGGCAGGGGATCGAAAGGATTTTTCTGTTGTTTCTTTTTGGGTATTTCCTGATTCGTTGGGAGGATGAGGCAAGGTCAGTCTTCCTGGGAACAGCTGGAAGACTAATTTCTGACCCTTTTCTGGTCCCAGCTTGTGCCTGTTGTGTGCTGGGACAATTACCAGCCTGATTACCATGGCCTGATTTCTGTACTCAGCCTGGAGCTGTGCTCTTGTCAGGGTTCTCTGGACCAGCACTGCTGGGTCCCTGCCATAACAGCAGGATGCAATGGCATGGATGTGACCTCTCACAGGAGCAGACAATCTCCTGACACTGCTGCAGGATCAGCAGCTGTGGGCACATTATCCCCTGGGAGTGTCTCAAGGATGCTGTGCCAGGTTGTATTTTTCTTTCCCTAGTTCAGGGCTCTCTGTGCCTCTTAACAGATGCATGCTAAACAAGTGCAGGGGAGTGCTGCTTTTTGCAGGGATGTATATTTAGCTTTTTCCCCGCCTCGCTGCAGTCCAGTCACTGCAATAGCATGAGCTGTTCCCAGCTCACAGCCCTGGGAAGCATCACCGTGGATGACACCTCCATCCAGCACTGGCACTGATTCCAACCACGCTCTGCAGCATCGAGAGGTTTTGGTGCCTCTAATTCCAAGAGCAGCACATGCTGGGCAGCTGCAGTGCCTGGGCAGATGTTTGTTCATTTGAAGCGTCTTAGTTTTATAATGCTGTTTCTGGAATCCCTCGGCTTTAGTTGCATGAAGAGTTGTGAAGTTCAGGGCAGGAAGGAAGAAGTGCTGCAGTGCCAGCTCGTTCTTTTTTCTTCTTGCCTACAATGTTGTGGTTGGCTCTTTGGGAAATTTGGAGTGTTTGCCTGCTGCATTTGGCTTCTGTATCCTTCAGAAACCTCATTGTGGCTTCCTGGTTCTGCATGACACTTGGCAAAGGTTAGAGAAGTTGGAGGAGTGCTCTGGAATTGCCCAGGGAAAGTTTACCAGCTGTTCATAGACAAAAAAAAAAAAAACCCAAACAAAAAAACAAAAACGTAAAACAAACAAAAAAAAAATCCCCTTCAGTCCTTTAGTCTCATCTTCTCTGCCAGCACTGACCCATGCCTCAGGGACAGTGACCAGAGCAGCCAGCTCCTGTCCCTCTGGGGAGTCCCTAACAGTGAAATGAGTCCCAGACTCTGGGATGTTCCTACACCACCACAATGTTGGCCCCAAGAGCTTTGGGTGTGCAATTTAAACCACAAAATCTCTCTTTGGATGGTCACAAGTGGCCATGGTCCAGCTTGGTACACCACAGCAGCAGATGGAGAGCTGTGGAACAGATTTTTCTGGGGCAGATACATTGCAAGCACATGGCTGAGTTTTGAGTCACCACTCAGCAGCAAGTACTGACTCTTGAGCAAAAGCAAGGGAAAAAGGCTTTGTTCAGTCTTTTACTTGGCTGCAAACTGATAGAAGAAAGTGAGATAATCTCTTACTGGGCTTTTGCAGAGCTGGAAGTACATCCCTGTCCCTGCCCAATACTTATCACTGTTCTCTGTTGCTTGATTTGGGAATGCAGAGCCTCATCCTGTGGAATTGCAAGTGAGCTGCAGTGCTTTGCTCTGCTCCTCTCTCCGTGCTTGGATAAGTGGGAGCTGCATCTGCTCCTCGTGCAGAACAGTTCCATGTTCTGACTGTCAGCACAGAAAAATGGGGCAGAAGGGGATGGCAAGAGTTGTGCTGGGTGGTTGTATCTGCAATGAGATGAGACATCAGTCAGGGAGAGGCACATCGTGAGGAATCATCCGTGTACTCATCCAGGGAACAACAGTTATTAGCTGAAGTGCCTTTTTGTATTGATTAAGATGTGCAGAGGGAAAATTGCCTGGTACATCTCTGGATTATTATTTTTTTAAAATCATTTAAAGTTTGGTACATTTAGTAGAGGAGCTACCAAACCCTGCACCTCAGGCTGGGGTGAGGTCAGCATGGCCCCCCTCCTCTCCCATGCATGGGAGTCAGGGCTGCAAACTTCCCACCACTTCCTCTGTCACCTCCTTTTGCCAGTACTTTATAGATAATAGAAACTTTATAGATATAAAAGCCTTATTACATAATGTCCAGAGGGGTAAAATTGTGTTTTGCTTCAGCTCCTAGTTATTAGTAAGTGTTTTCAGATTTTACATTCACAGTTTTCAGAAGTGCCTGAGGTCTTGGGTGTGAAGTTTGAGGTGCTGCAGTGTGGCCACTTGGAGTGGCTGCTCATCAGTTCATTCCCAAGTGGTGAAGCCTCCTGTGGTGGCTAAAACTGTGGCCATTCAGCCTCTGGAATTCTTTGAGTCACCCAAATACTGAGATCTGCCCAGTCCTTCAATCCTGAGCAGCCATGGGGGCTTCTCTTCTTGTTCATTGTCTCTTTGCTGTTAGCTTGTAAACCTGTTAATTCATATTGATTCCTTTAATTTCCAAAGGAAATTGCTACAAGGTTAAGGTAGTACTGACAGAGGCTGTTTCGTACATGTTTTTAATTGGTGTTTATCCATTCTGAAAAATAGTGTTGGGGTGAAGTGGACTGTGCATGTAAAGCAATCAAACAAAAAAAGGAACCAGTTAGCATTTTAATTGAGAGTGTTATGATTTTGCATACTCAGAATCAGTTTTTACTTCTCCAAATCCATAATGCAAGGGGTTCTTATGCCTTGAGAGCCAAACCCCTCTGTCTTTTTGCTCTCCTCTGGCAGCTTGCTGTTGGGGGCTGGTCTTGGCAGGGGGGTGGCACATCAATCCTCAGGCTCTACAAGCCGAGGTGATGCACAGAGAGCCTGGAAGAAGCCCCCCAGCTGTCTCATGCCTCCATAAAGATATTTAAAAGCAAGTCCTCACAGCAAGAACTTACTAGCTAGGAAGAGTGTGAAGCTAGACAGGCTTTTTGTCTGTGCTGCAGTGGCTTTCCTTGCAGTCTGGGCAAAGAATTTGGACTCGGACTTGAAATTTCATTAAAGCAGTTGTTTGACAGAAACCTGGCGTGCCTGCATCCACCAAGTGCCTGTGGAAAGCAGATTGGCTTTTGCTGGAAAAACCTCTGACAAATTCCAGAAGCTACAAATTTGGCTTCTGGAAATGGTGTTTCTGGATGGCATTAATTCCTTTTGTCTTTCTTGGACTTGATGGTGCCTCACAAGGATGTAGTTAGATAGTGGTACTTTGTGCTGTTTTGATGTCTTTTGGGCCACTTTCACCTCTGGATGGGGTCTCTTGTCTGTCATATGTCTCCAAAGAAGCCACAGTGGCTGTGCAGCATCTGTGGGTGTGCTCTGGGGTGCATCAGCCAGCCCAGCTGAGAGTCTTGGGGAAAAAATAAACTGAGGACTGAATTTGGCTGGCCAGCACCTCCTCCACACAGCACACTGAAGCTGTGCAGCCAGTTTGATATTAAACTGCTTGAGCAGCTTTTCCTCTGGTGCTTTTTGTTGTGAGCTTTGAGTAGGTGGACTGAGATAAAACTGCTCCAGTGGCTTCTTCTGGAGCTTTCCTTGCTGGCCCCTGGGCAGAGCCCTTGTTTTCATGTGGGTGGCCAGGCAAGCAAACAAGTGCCTCCCATGGTGTTGTCAGCGCTTTGTCAACCTCTGGAGCTGCTGCCCCCTCAGTGAAGCCCAGTCCTTTCCCATTGGGGGATGAATTTTCCATTTGGGGGATGAATTTTCCCTTATTCTGTTGGAAATGTGGATTACCTCAGTGTTTTGTTTTGTTGGTGGGTTTTTTTGATTTGCCTCTAGGTTGTTGATGAGAACAAGGACTTTTTTGTTCTAATTGCCAAAAAATGACAAGTTCCCTGTGACCAGCAGCCTGACAGACTTTAGGTGGGCTGTTAAAGCTCTTGGAGTTGATCCTGAAAGCTGTGCATCTCCACAGTTCAGGAATGATGCACTCGCATTTTACTAACAAACACAAATAATGTATTTGCTTATTTGCTACTTTATCCCATCACTAGAAATGCAGTAAAATACCAGGGGGCTGTCACTACAGTCCTTTCTGGTCACTCCTTTTGGAGTCAAAGGTGGATTTGGATGGAGGCTCCTGTGTTGGGTGTGTGATGTCTGCCCTGGGTTATAAACACATATATTCACACCTGGAAAAGTACATCTCAAATAAAACACAGCAACAGATATTTCTAAAGCCTCTGAGATCAGGTCAGCAGTCTAGTGAAAGTGATGGCTGTTTTTATACAATCCCTGTATGGTTTGAGGGTCTTCTGCCCTCCAATTGCTCCCATATCCTATAGATCCCATAGATCCCAGGACACATTCCTGCTCCTGTATGAATTCCTCAGAGCTGTGCTAGTGGAACTGGGGTTTAGCACCAGCAGCTTTTTATGCCAGGATTGCATCCAGTCCATGAGAGTGGATGTGGTCAAATCCCTGCTCAGCTTCTCTGCTGCAGTGAAGGGAGATGGTGAACTCCTCGTTGTCCTAGTTGGGGTTTTGTTTTGGTTTCTCTTACTGGAGTTGTTCTGCTTTCTATAAATATCCACTAGAGCAGAAGCTGCAGCTGATGGCCTTGCACTGAGTTGTCCAAACTGTGGGCTGCTCTTGGTGTGTTCTGGGTTTTGGGAAATTATTGCTGAAAGAGCTTGGGTCTGTGATGATCAGGAAAGGGGAAGAACGTGTCAACTGCCAGGAAGCTGCTGGGAAGGTGGCACAGCTGGAGTCCCCTGTGCTCTGGGAATTGGAGTCACTTGTGTTCAGGGCCAGACGCTGAGAGAGGGCACTGAGAACATTTTGCAGTTTCTCAGGGTTCCCCTTTGGGCACGGTGTCTGCTGTCTGCCCCAGGGCTGCCCTCTTGCACAAGAGCTCTGGAGCCTCTGTAGCAGTGCTGTGGGCAGCCAGCCCTGCAGGGAAGTGCTCCTCCAGGGATGAGCCCTGCAGTGTGTCTGGTGCACAACCTGCATCCTGCAGCAGGAGTGTTTTCCCACTGCTGCACATGGATCTTAATTTATACTGTATTTAGAGCCCCATGCTGGAAGGCTGAGTCTCAGAGACTCGGAGCAGCTGCAGCTCCTGCTGAATCCACTGACGTCAGCTGGAGCTGAGGGTGGTGTGTTTTCTTGCTCCCAGTTCCATCCTAATCATCTTGTTGAAAAGGTCCCAGTTTGGCTGCAGTGATAACGAGCTGTCCGCAGCAACTGGCCAGGAAAAATTGCAAGGAGGGTAGTAAAGTCAAGTGTTTGTGTTCATTTTATGATTAAATCTTGGTAGCTCTGCTGATTAGTGACAACATTATAGAACAGGCATTTGGGTGCCACCTTTTGGGTCATCAGGCTTCCCTGTTTGTTGGTATCAGATCCAAAAGGCATCCTGCTGGACCCAGAAGAGCCCCCTTGGCTGCTGGGTGGGGTTTTAGCGACCCCGTGGCAGGGGAGTTGGGATTAGGTGACCTTTAAGGTCTCTTCCAAGCATTTCTGTGATTGTCCAAAGTGCACCTGAACCTGCTGAGGGTGGGTTGCAGCCAGACCAGAGCACAGCACAGCATGGCAGCAGAGGGGAGGTGGGTGCTCAGAGCTCACAGTCAAACTTGCAGGTGTGTAACAGCTAAAGGTCAGTCATGGAAACAGGAGCAGAAGGGGAGAGGCAGATTTGGTGCATTGTTTGTGCTCCAGCAGGAGCTCACAGCTGGGTTTTGGGGGCACGGAAGCAGTGGTGCTCCCTGAGCCTTTTGGGGAGAAGGCTGGTGCCCCAACCAAGGAGCTCACACAAAGGAGGGGAATAAAATCTATGTAATTATTTCCTCCTTTATTGCCCGGAGACCAATCAGAGCCACAGTTCTCATTGGACAGTGTCTTGCAGATTTATTGAATGTGCTTGCTGTACCTGCAGATGAATTTTCATGGGCAATGTTGGTATGTTTATGTTCTTGGAGCACTTCTGGGATGTGTCTGCTGAAAAGATACCATTTACTTTGCATAATCAGCAAAAAAGAAAAGGTGATTAAGCATATGAAGAGTTTCCATTGGCAGAGAAGTTGATGTGCTGAAATGTGATGGTTTTACAAGGCACAGCCAGTGCTGGGGGATCTTTTACTGTCTTCAGTGTAGGCTGCTCCAAAATGTCTGCTGTGAAGCTGGGATAACACATGCCTTTATTTCTGAGTGTGATCTGCCTGCTTGGGCTATTTAGGGTTCTAGGGCAATTAAGAAATAAGTTCAGTTAAAAATGGTTTGAAGCAACTTCCAGCATATTCTAAATCAAAGTTATTTCACTGGTTCAAGCACTCATGCTGAAATAAAATAGCAAAAAAATAAAATTAATCTTTGGGTTGTTTTTTTTAATCTTGGCATATGAATAATTAATATAATTTCAGTATTAAAAGTAAAAGACTTTTAAATCATATTTGCTACTGTGCAGCATAGATTGCTTTCCTAAACTTGATGGTATGGGCTGTGAGTTTGGAAAAGCTTGGCCAGATGGGTTTTCAGCACCTTTTGCTCCTGTATCAATATCGTCAGGGCAATAATGTCTCTTTTGTATAGAGTTGGGTTTTTTTCAGTTACTCACCCTGTTCACTGAAGAATGGTCTGAGGAAATTAGGTCTAAAATGGTTCATATACTGAGGGAATTTTTTACAGAGACTGGTTGGGGGGTGAGGACAGATGTTCTGCTAAATCTTTAGATTTTTTATAAATAAGTTTCCAATAAAACTGGATGTACAAGGAAATGATTTATTGTTGTCCAACAGTAAGCAGAAGAAACCCTTGACTCCAGACTGTACAATGCAAGTTTTGGAAGACTTCTAATTCACACTTGTGCTTTGATTGAAGAATTAATGGTTCTGGCTTCTTTCTTAGTTTATCTTGGACCATGTTTCCTTTTCTCTGTGTTTTTTTTCCAGACTGCTGCGGGAACAGTGGATCAGAGCCAAATACGAACGAAAAGAGTTCATCCACAGTGAGAAGCAGGAGCCTTACTCTGCAGGTAGTGAAACACACCTTTGGCCGATAAGTTTTTTGATGTCCAGCACCCTCCATTTTCCTGCTCTCTGTTTATATGTTACGTTGATTATTGCCCACACATCATTAAGTAGGAGTAAGTGTGGTCTTTTGCACGAGATCCCTCCTGGCATTCCCTGTATTTGACTTGGAATATTGGGAATTTGGGGACCTGATGGAAACAAATCAAGAGTCTTTCTGTCGACTTCCATGGGCTGGTCACCAGGAGCAAGTCAGACAAGCACCAGTGGGTTTGTTTCTGGGAGCAGGAGGTGTGAAGCTGGATTGAAGTGGAGATGGAGGATGCTTGTGTCCTTGGGGAGACTTTAGCTTTGGAGAGATGGAGTAGCCCTGTTAGCCTGGTTTGGGTGTGTGCACCACGCCCCCCACTCCCCCAGGGATCTGTCCCTGTCTTTGCACAATCCTTCAGGTGTCAGCAGTGGGACTGGGTCTCCCTGTGGCACAGTCAGAGTTCTGCAGTGGCAAAGGTGCAGCTCGTGTGACAGAGCTTGTTTCAGCAGAATCACAGTGGCCTTGCAAGGGGCTGGGATAGTAGAGCAGTGGGCTGGATGATTTTCTTGCAGAAGGGCAGGATTTGAAGAGGAGACACAGAGCTCAACTGTGTTTGTTGTGTGGCTGCACCAGCGTGAGAGTGCATGAAATTAGCTGGGTATTTCTTTGCTATATGTAAGTGGCATTTAATTTATTCTGCATATTAAGTAGTTGACACCAGCTCTGTGCTTGGATGACTCTGGGATAATTTTATTAGCAAAGACCATGTTACAGATTAAAGGTTAAAATATTATTTTCACGATGCTTTTCAAGACTAATAATATGCAGGTAGCTCCAGCAGTTTGCTGTTATGAAAACCACAATTAAATTCTGATCTCATATATCCTCAATTTATGTTTTGAGCATTTCAACTCTGCTGTACTGTGTACACGAGGCACACAGTGTGTGGGGAGTATCCATATTCATAGAGAGTACGTTAGGCACATTTTTATTTTAGATTTTAAAAACCCGTCTGCTGGAGTCAGGCGTGTTCTATTAACAATAAATAGTTTGATTTCTTAGATAACTTTGGAATGTATCTGCCAATGTGTGTATAATACCCACCCAAGAATAATGTTTCCAGTTTCTACCGTGCAACTTCTGGATACAAAAGCTGGGATCCAACCAAGTACTTGAGGAAAATGCATAATTTTAAGCACATGATGAGTCCTTTCGACTCCAAGAAGAGTGTGTACCTGGTTAAAGTGAAGTAGGTGCTTCAGTGCTGTGTGGGAAGAAGGGCAGCGTGTTCTGAGCTCTCTCAAAGATATTATAAGAAGAATTCAAAGGGGAGTTTATTTTAGCAGCGTATTTTGTAGGTGTTCTTCAGTAATGTGGCTGCATAATATTTAACTGCATGCTGAAGTGATGGGGTTTTCTCACCTCTCTTTGAAGTTCAAAAGCCATTATATACAGAATAGAGGAGAAGAGGGTGAGCCATTTTCAGTGAGCAGTGCTCTGGGGAGGAGGAGGGGAAGAGAAGCAGGCTGGTGGGCACCACGTGAGTGGTGTATGAGTGATTTCAGGTTGTGAATTGTCTTTGAGAGTGGCACTATCTCCAAAATCCAGCCTAGGAGCCATGCAAATGACCTGGGCAGCTGGGATGTCATTTGTTGATTCTTCTGGACAGTAAATTCCAAAGGGAGCCTTGGCCAGGTGGCTCCTCCTTAGGGGAGACCAGGCTGATGTTACAGCAAAACAAAGCTGGGGATGCACACACCAAACTCCCGGTGCCAACTTCCCCCTGCACCATCACAGCCCCCAGGTGTAGCTGCCCACCTGTCCTTCACCCTGTGCCAAAAAGTGCTCCTCCTCCCAGCCTGTCCTGCACACTAGCTGATGAGGCAGTTTTCAGCCCTTGGGCTGGGAGTTGGTTCTTTCCTGGGGTCATGTCCTGAGAAGGGAGCCCAGGGAAAAGCCCGTGTCCCGTAGGAAAGCAGCACACTGGATGTCACACGGTCATTTTGGTTGTAAAAGACCCTCAAGGGCATCGAGTCCAGCCCTAAACTCAGCACTGCCAAGGCCACCCTGGGCCGTGTCCCCAGCAGAAATGTTCCTCTGTGTGTTGGACAGTTCTTGCACCATTCCAGTGGCACGGGGCTGTTGTGTCCCTGTGCTGTTCATGGTGCTGGAGCTCCTGTGCCTGGGGGTGACAGAGGCTCTGGGCTGTTGCTTGTTTCTGCTGTTGACCTGTGAACAAACTGAGGTGGCACCGACAGCAGGGAGCCCTCCTGCCCACCCCACATGCAGTTGTGTCTCACTGGAGTCTACCTATAGCTCTGTTTCTTCCTAATGCTGTCTCAGACCATTTTTCCTCACCCTCCTGAATTCCCTGGAGCAGTGTCAGGTTACCAGTTTCTAAGCATGAAACATTTTGTTGCTAATAGAAATGTCAGTATCCATTTTCTCGTGTTTGCTGGAAGATTTAATTCCATTTTCCAATCCCAGGGGCTATTTTGCATTCTGATATTTGTTCAATAATTGCATTAAAAAAATAAGAAAAACCTATATTGGAATAGTTTTGAGCAGCATCCTTTTCCAGGCAGTCTGATGAAACTCTGGTCAGAAATTCAGTGTTTTTCAGAATATCCTTTGGGGAGAGACTGTCTGGAGCCTGTAGATGCCAAGCAGAAGCTATCACAGCTGAACTGCCAGACTTAGGAGAAATGAGCCTCGGGACAGGAGTGTCAGATGTGCAGGTCAGGGCTGAGAGAGTCGTGCAGGGAAGCCTGGCAGCAGGATGCAGCAACCTTCAGCTGCTGGGGAGGGGGATAAATAAGAGGCAGTGTGGGATGCAAAGGCAGCAGTTGCCCCAAAGGATCTTGCATATCTCCCAAACTGCTGGGAAACATCTGCCTCGTGAGATACAGAGTGATGCCAGGATCAGAGCTGGGAAACAAAGACAATTCCCGTGTGCAGAAATCCCCAGTGTGGGCAGCTCTGAGCATTGAAATCAGCTCTTGAGCCTGGCAAGGGCCCTGGCTATGGATCCAGTCCCTAAGTGAGATATTCCCTCTTGGGGATGTGCTGCTGTACCTCACAGCCACTTGCCCTCAGAGGGAGATCACAGTGGAAGGTCCTGTAAGGGGGATTTAGAGTTCCTTGCTCCCCTAGGAAGCCTTGGAGCACAAGCCCATGTGCTGTTCCCAGCTTTGAGCTCCTCTGCCCCCATCGTGTTTGAGAGTGATGGTTGTGTTGTTAATGGGTATATCAGCAGCATTGATTTTAGAGTGAGGAGTCAGGCTGAGTTCAGATGGTGCAGTGAGATCAGTAAAACTGTGATTAAATGTTTCGGTGATCCACTATCGATTCCCAGAGACACCCTCTTATACATCTGAGCTCTTCATTCAGCTGCAGTATGAGCTAAATAATTTGTTTGCCCTAGCCAGGCTGTATGAAACAAAACATTATTTACACCCCAGCAATCCTAATTAACACCATGGCCACATCCCTTCCTCTAGCAGTACATTTCTTGTACAACAGCACAGAGTGATACCAGTCTTGAGACTCTCACATTAACATGTTTCAGGTTGGCTTTATCCCTTCTGGTAAATGAACTGGCAAAATTACTGTCAGTCTCCAGCTAATTGTCCCCCCTAAAGGAGTTTAATGGGCCATGGGTGCTGAATTCTCCTAGAAACAGGGGACAGTTGTAATTGCCCTCAGAGTCTGGATCTGTATCTCAAGGCAATTGCAAGGTTTGATGAATTTTAAAAATATTTTGATCAGTTTTAAAAGGCTTGGTTGTTTTCCAGTGCTGTTGATAGATGGCAGAGTTATGGCAATGCTTCCCAGAGGACCTGCTGAAAGTTGGTTCAGTTGAGTGCTCTTGGTTTCTCTTAATCAAGGGATTAATTTTAACCAAGGGAGGGATGGAGGAAGCAAAAGGGAATAGTCTTCTCAGGGCTGGAGCACTGTGATGGTATAAACTAGTCAAGGTGCATCAGTTCTGGTGCAGCTCATCTAAGAACGAGAGAATGGGAACGTGGCCAAGAGAGAGCTAAAGGGAATTGTTTGCTCTTTGAACTTTGACTTCACTGCTTTCATTCATTGGCCTTGGGAAGTTTGGGCTTCTCAGCTGCTAAAAATTGTCACAGTTCCCAGGAAAGTGTTGGAGGAATCCAGATTTGCACCAGGTGAAGGTTTAAACCCTGTTCTTTGGGGTGGGAGTTGGAGGACTGGGTTTATTTGCCTGGTAGTTCCATAGATGGGTGGGATGACCTGTTGGGTTGCAGAGTAAAATAATGTGGTGTTACTGCAACATGAGGTGGCCTGTGAGCTTCCACTGGAGCTGCTGAGAAAGCTGGAAGATACAGGCAAAATTTGGGGCATATTAGCAAAGTCAGTGATAGTTGGGGCTTTGGGCTCTGTTGGATTGTATTCCTGTATTTATAGTACTGTGGACTGGATCATATTGTCACTATTCAGGATTATTGAGGTAGCATTTCTCTGAAGGTGCCTATTTGCTTGTAGTATCTTCTGTCAGCACCCTAAGGATTACTTGGCTTATGTGTTGTTTCCTATTTGTCTGCAAATATGATGGCAAAATAAATTATGAGACATAAAAGAACACCCTAAAATAGTAAAATCTGTTAATATGCACTTTCCATTCCATGAGGCTCTTGCATAATTTGGGCAGCAGTTTGAATTAATTTTCCCCTGCACTCACACAGTTGGAAGGAGCTCTGACTGCAAAGCACTGAAGAAAACACAGGGGATACAAAAACGTCCTTCCTCAGTGTGAGGAAGACACCCTTATTAGCTCAGTGTGACCTGCAGTGATGTAATGCAGTTTATTTTGGGCCTCATCAGACAAAACAGAGAGCAGTGTTGCAGTTAAAATCCAATTATTTTAACTGACAGACCTGATCCTCTGCTGTCTCTTACCCCATTTCCTCCAGCTAGTGAGGAGCTGTGGGTGTCAGAGCGACACCAGCTCTGCTGTGGGTTTTTTCACAACCTCAGAAGCAAATTAAGGGCTGAGCAGCACCAGGGGAGCAAACCAGTGCTAATGGCAGCCTCGGGGGGCACGGGGCTTTCCACACATCAGACAGCCCAAAGCACTGAGCAAGGAAATGAAGCATCAGCTTGAGGGCTCCTGGTGGCCTTTGCTAAGCCCTGAACACTCGAGGTCTGTGAGATGTTTGTGCAGAAGGGGGTGTGAAGCCACACCAGAGCCATCCCCTCCCTTTGCTTTGTGCAGCAGAGCCCAGGGGTGGAGGTGGCATGGGGACATAGGTGTGGTGACACTGTGGCTGGCTGGGGACAGGCAGAGTCCTCTGATCTATGGGTGCTCGCAGGAAGAGAGGCTGAGGGTGGAGAGGGCCTGCAGGCTCAGGGGAACTGGGCATGTTCTGTGCAGCCTGCAGGATTTTAATGCTGTGTGCTGTTGGGGCGGGAGTCATGGTAGGAAGTGTGCTGCCCCAGGGAGGTGACTTCCCCATGTCCTGTCACACTCACAGGCTTCCCTGTGCCAGAAAATCACTGCCCTGCTCGGGCTTGGCTCAGCTCCCGTGCTGCAGGGAAGGACATTGAACCAGAAGAGGAAAGGGTGCTGGTGGGGAGGTTTAAAGAAAGAGCAAAGTCCCCATTCAGGGCACTGTGGTGGTATGAGGGTTGTGGCAACAGTGTTCCCAGATTTGGGCTCCCATAGGAGGTGCAAGGTGGGTTGTTGGGGTTTTTTCCCTATTTCTTGTGCTGGTTTATGCTGTCTGAAAGTCTTTATGTGGAGCACTGCTCCATCCAACTGGACCTGCTCCATGGTCAGAGCATCATCCCCATGGGCAGGGAGAAACCCCATGGGGGTGACTTGATAAGGGTGAGGCACAGCTCTTGTGTGAAACCTGCTCCTTGCAAGTGGGGAGAGGGGCTGTAGGTCCTTCCTGCAGCAACTTTTAATTGGAGACAAGACACCAGATGTGCATCTTAAATAAAAGAGTTAAACAAAACTCTATTGCTGAGGTGTTGTCAGCTAAATCAAGAGCTGCTTTTAGCCCTGGGAAGGATTTGAGCCAGCCCATGTGTGTGGTCAGGATGGCAGCCAGCTGCCATCTCAGCTTCTCTCATGCAGACCAGCAGGAAGATTTAGTTCAGTGTTGTTTTCTCCCCTAGTGCAGCCCACATCCTTGGCTGACGTTCCTCTTTATATTTCCACCAACTCCAGGGCAGCTCCCCTGGCTTTTCCCAGGTGAAGGTCTGGGGGTGGTCAGGGTGATGCTGTACAAACACAGAGCAGGACTGGGGTGTGGTTGGGGGTAAGGTGAGAGCAGGGAGATGCCAGCCCCTCACAGAAGGAGGGACAGTGCCCCACCACAAGGGTGGTTCTGCAAAACTCAGGGATGAGGATGATTTTTTTAAGTGGGTAAATGACCCTATTGCTTTATAAGCGAGAAAGAGGGAGGAGTGTTCAGCAACTACAGGGAGCCACATCTGGCTGAAATTATCCAGGATGCTGAGAAGCCAGAGGGAGAGATGGATGAGCAATGCTCACAGCAGCCTTGGTTCCTTAGGAAACAGAGCTCACAGGAGCAATAAGAGATAAAAGCAGCCGTGTTGAGGGTTATCAGCAGCATCTCTCTGGGCTTTATGGGGGCACCGTGTGCTGTAGGAGAGCTCAGAGGGGCAGAGCAAGGTCACCTCCCTGTGTGCCCCGGGGTGTGCAGGAGCATCCCACTGCCTCCCAGGGGCTGGGTGCCATTGCCTGCTTTGGGCTTGGTGTGTGTGTGAAATAATCCTCCAGCATTTCCATGCTGAGGCTGCCGGGGCGAGGGCGGGTGTGCCCGGCCACGGTGCAGGGCTTGTGCCTCCCTTACCTGACCTGACCAGGTACACAAATACTTTGGCATCGGCTTCGATGGTGGTTTGGGTTTTTTTTTTCCCTAAATTTTTTCTCCCTTCCCCCAGTTCCTTATGAGCTTACAACATCTCCTCGTGCTAAAAATAACCTTTGGTGTGGGAGCGGAGCCTCCACGGCTCCGACCGCCCTTTGTTGGAGGGGCTGCAGCACCAGCCCGGGGCAGCCCGCTGTGTCCGGAGCCAGGGCTCGTCCATTGGCTCCTCCATCGGCTGGTCCAGGGGCTCATCCAGTGGCTCATCCACTGGCTGGTCCAGCAGCTCTTGTCACCCGTTCTGCAGCTCCGGGTGCTTTGTTGATGGGCCGCCAGCGCTCTGCCCAACAAAACCAGTTCCTGCTCCCCACTGGGTGTCTGGAGCAGAATCTCCGCAGTGATGTTGGTGTTTGTGTGCCCAAAGCCGTGGAGGTATTTCTGGGGAGGGCAGTGAGGTTTGAAATGTCACTGTATAAACACCAGGTCACGTCAGACTCTGAATACCACAGTAAAAGCTTTAGTGCCACATAATGCTGCAGATTTATAAATGGCCTTTAAAGCCCTGGCTGCGTTATGGGTCTGTAAAGTGAATAGTATCATGCAAATAAAGAGTTTATTTCCCCCTCATTCTGCTTTTCTTTTGCTGGCATATTTCCTGTAGTGCCAGTGACTTGCCTCCTGATTTACACCATATATAGAAATGTAGAAAAAGCCTAATTATAATTGGCTCTTCTAACATTTTGTGAGTTGAACTTCTGAGAATACTGGCTGCATCTTGATCCAAAGGTCTGAGTTTTTCAGAAGTTTCTGTGGGTGTAAATCCCTATTTAACCCCAATGCAGATGTGGCTGATGGGCAAACAGCTGTCAAAAGCTTTAACCAGCCTTGATCTTAGTCCGTAGAGAGGAATTTTCAATATAAAGAAATAAGTTAATTTATTTCTACTTAATAGCCTCAAAAAGAAGTTGCTGCTTGGCTCCGACTGCTTTTTAATGTCACTGTTATCTGATGCTAGTTGTAAAATGGATTAAATTCTCTTCTGATGCTTGAAAGGCTCAAGTATTAAAGCAGGGCTTTGAGAGAAGCTCCATAATTTTCTGCTCTGCCCTTACTGATGGGAAGCTCTTGTTTTTGTGATTCAGGGCAGCAGTGTGCCTTGAGAAGATGTGGCTGTCACAGGACCTGTGGAGCATCCCTCACTGTGGGATGCTTTTTAGTGCTGTCTTAGTCTCTCTTTCCAATCCCTGTAAGAAGATTCCTCATAGGCCTAGAGATGGAGATAAAAACGTAATTGCAGTGTGGTTTAAAAGCAGCAAAAATCAGGATAACCCGGTATTTTGTCGAGAATTCATGTTGGCTTTTGCAAAGCAAAGATTTGGGCATGGAGGGGGAGATGCTTTGTGGTAGGAAGTCATGGCACCAGTGCCCTGCAGTGCATGTTGGTGCTTGGTGTGCACACTAGGATTGCATCAGTGGTGCCTTCTCTTAAATCACCTTTTCCAGTAAATTCCCAGCAACCCATTCCTGTGTCTGGCTGAACCAAAGCACCAGGTTTGGCTCTCACTGGGTTTCAGCAAAACCATGTTACAAATCTCTGCACTCAGTCCTGCCCTTGTCTGTCAGGGCTTGGCTGGGTCGCAAAGGCTGGTTGCAATTTCCCTCCTCCCAGCTGACAGCAGGAGCTTGGCCCTGGTGCACCCAGGCAGAGTGTGGTTGTGCCCAGGGCAGCTGAAGGTGGGACTGATCTCTGAACAGGCTAGATTTGTGCCTGAATGAGGAGCCCAGGGCACAGGGATGCTGCACCTCTGGCATGGGCCTCTGCCCTGTCTCAGTGTCCCAGAGGATGAAGTGATTTGGCTGCAGAGCCAGGCAGGGATTGTATCAGGGAATTTGGCTGCTTGGCTGAGTTTTGCAGCCTGCTGTGAGCTTGGTGCTGTGCAGGTTCTGCTGATGCTTCTCTTTGTGTTTGTAGAAGCAGTGGGGAGCATGGCAGGGAGGGATGCAGGATGTCAGGCCAAGTGGCAGTGGGGCTCTAGCCCTCTCCAAAAAGGATGCAGCCTCCATTATTGGCTTTTCAAAGGAGCATTTTAGCATTTAAAGAGAATTTTTTTGCATCCAGTGCTCTGAGTGCTGTACAGATCCTCCCAAAAAGCAGCCCCTGCCCAGAGATTTCCGTCAGAGAGCTGGAGGTGTGAGTGCCTGATGGAAATTACAAACCCTGCAGCTCTCCCAGCCCAGCACCAAGGTCACTGGAGGCTGATGTGCTGCTGTCAGGAGTGGGTTAAAGCACGAGCAACCTTGCCTGGCACAGCAACCTCCTTCTCCTGCTGCTGAGCCACAGAGAGGCCTCTGTTCTCCAGCACTGACATCAGCCCCAGCCAGGACATGAGTCACGCTGGGAGCCAGCCTGGGGGGGCTGCTCCCCCCTCCCCACCCCTCTCTGCAAGGTGAAACCCCTCTGGGTGGGTCTGAGCGCCCCCCCTGCTCACTCCTCACCTGTGCAGCACCTGGTGTGGGTCAGGCGTGACATTCACAGCCCCAGGAACAGGGAATGACCCCAGTGGGGTGTGTGAAGTCTGCCAGCCATGCCTTGCCACTTGTGCTGTGGATTTTGGGTACAAAAAAGGGGAATTAAGGCCTAATTTGTTGGGGTTTTTTTTTTCCAAAACCTTTTGCCTAATAGGGACAACGTTTTGTATAATAGGGAAGAAGAGTTTAAGATTAAAGGCTCTGGAGAAAGATTGAAATGGTTGAAGGAGGAAAGTCTACAGCAAAGTATGTTCAGCTGAAGCAGATGGGACCCCACTGCTGATGCTCAGTCTCTTTTTCATGTCTTCCCAGTGTAATCCTTTATGCATTTAACATTACACAACTCTGTGTCGGGACTTGCTCCAAGAAACCTTTCCCCATCCTCTCCTTGGGGGTTTGAGGGAAATGCAGTCATTGCTTTAAAACAAATGACTGCTTCTTCTTCTTCTGCCTTGGTGTGCCCTGGCACTGCTGCCATGGGAAGTGGATGGGGGGAGATGCTTTTCAGGTCACTTCTGCTCTCTGCAGCCTCACCCAGAGCAGAGCAAAAACTCACGCAGTGAGTGAACAAATATTGAACCAAATTGCTTTGGAAGGAAATGGATCCATTTGAAAAAATCCACTCAAGACACCAGCAGCAGGTCTAACCCCCGGCCAGACTGACAGCCTCCACTGCAGCATCCTCAGTGGGTTTGGGACAGGAAATGGGAAATGGGACAGGGCTGAGG
Source organism: Zosterops lateralis (assembly GCF_965231275.1). Lineage (NCBI taxonomy): Eukaryota > Metazoa > Chordata > Aves > Passeriformes > Zosteropidae > Zosterops > Zosterops lateralis. Next base: position 4,286,905 of record NC_139775.1, read on the forward strand.
AGGGAAGGGCTGTCCTGGAGCTGCCCCTGGTGGGTCCCAGCCTCACTCTGTGTCAGCAATTTCACAGTACAAATGGTGTAAACATCAAACATTTGCTGCAGTAAAGACGAGGCACATCAAAGGGCTGTTTAACAAACTAAACTCAGGAGGAGGATGCAAGGGGAGATGACAGTATGGTTTGTATCACTGTTACATTTCCTCGTGCCAGGGGAGCAGGGCTGTGACAGGGACCCGCCCGTAGCATCGCTCCCGTGCCGGGATGTGCTGCCATTTCCCCAGGACCAGCATCGTATGACCAGGAGCTGGGGGAGCCTTTCAGTGCCTTTCAGGAGCTGTTTGGAAGTGCTGATTCAGGCTTGGTACAAACCCCTCTGAAAGAGTGCTGCTGCCTCCTGGGCTCTGTGGGAATCAAAGGAAGATGCTGCGCCACTTCCCAGCCTTGATAAGGAGACACAGCACAAAGCTGCCACCAGAAGGCAAAGGAGAGGGCTCCAAATGCAAAAGCTTGTCTTTTAGAGTTAAATTTGGTGCATTTTTTTATTTTATTTTTTTCTATCTCTCTGAGCTATGGCAAGAGGCCAGCCACTGCTGTTATGCTTTCCAGGAAATCCATGAACATTGCAGTGACAAAGTGATGGGGCGGTGATGGATCTTACAGAAAGCTGCTGTAGGAAGAGAAACATCTAGCAAAGAGAAATACTCTGATGTCTTCAACTCCCCTAGAGCAGAAAAGCCTTTAGGCAGCCAAAACTTGCAGTTGAGAACCTGTGGGTCTCACCTTAGCGGAGGAGGAGCAGCTGGCCAAGCCAGGCATTGGCAGCCAGCTCTGGGAAGGGGTAGCACCACTGAGAGCTAAAGCTGGATGATCACAGCTAGTTTAGGATCCAGCTGTAATTTTAACAGCTGGTTCTGTCAGGCTGCCTTCAGCACAGCTCTGATCCAAGCTTCTATAATTAGCCAAGGAGCAGCAGCTCTCGTGCAAGGAGTAAGGCAGCAGTGCTGCTGGATGCAGGGGAAGCAGAGCAGTGTGGGTGTGGGCCTTGCTGAAAGGGGTAAGGGCTGCCCTGTGAAATTTTAAATAATTGGTGTAGGGGTTTTTTTGGGGTTTTTTTTTTGTTGTTGGTTTGTTTTTTTGTTTTGTTTTGTTTTTTTGTTTTTTTGTTTTTTTTTTTTTTGTTCTCCATCTAAGGACTTCGTGCAAAATATTTCGTTAGGGGTTTTTTTCCCCCCTCTCAAAAAAGCTCACCTAAGAAATGTTGTTTCGTTCTGTGTCATCCTCTAACAGAAATATTTATATTTATCAACTCAGATCAAAAGCATTGAATTTGTGGTCAGTCTGAGGTTGGTTGAATTTGCTGAAGTGGTGCAGTTTCTCATGGTGGTCTGAGCCCCTCCAGCCCATGGCAGCTGAATGTGCTGCCTGTGTTTTGGGGTGTGCTCTGAATGTTCCCTGGGGATTCCCTGGGTTGTTCCCTGGAGAGTCAGTCCAGCTGGTGAGGACAGACCATAAGATCAGCAGAGGTGTGAAACACCCCAGCTATAATTATCATGACACTCCTGTCCTTGAGCTTTCCCTGTCTGAGGTCAACCAATTTGAATTAGTGTATTTTGATATTGCTCAGGCTGCCTGTTCCTGTAACCTTGAGCTTTTGCAGTCAATAAATGGACCTGTACCAACTGGAGACAGTTGAAGAGAAGTACAAGGCATTGTTCTCCATGTCTTGGATGATAATCATGTAAGGAAATTATAGGAGAGCCATCCCTTTGTATTTTCTATGCTTTATGAGGGTAGTTCTTGGTGCTCCAGGTCTGGTATTTCTCAGTGATTTTATAGTGTGCACATTCACATTCCCTGAGTAATGACACAGGACCAGAAACCTGGGGCATCTTTCTTCCACTAATGAGAAGGGAGCGACTGGGAAGCAATAGGATAACAAAGAACAGGGAAAAGGCTGTTTTCATGGCAACTCATGGTAGCTTAATTAAATTTCTAATAAAGGAAGATCCATTTTACTTTGGAGACCTGCGCAGGGCCAGGCGGTTTCTGTCTCTCACCAGATAAAGAACATTCTCCAGGATGAGGTCATGTCTTTTTCTGGAGTTTGCCAGAGATGCAGCTGAGTTAGATCAGCCTCAACTCTGAACCAGAGCATTTGATGATGCTTCTTTCTCACCAACACCAGCCCACATCCACCTGCACTTTCCCCCTGTAGTGAGCTCACTCGAGTTTTCACCTTGAAATCTCTGGTGCAGCAGGGAAGGCTGGAGCAGAGGGGTTGTCCACACCCCATTTCTGGCATGCTTACACTGGAGTGGGACAGGGAGGTGCCTCCCCAGCTGGATAAATGGGACTGGTTTTAAAAGTGCAGCTACTGTTGAAGTGCAGACACAGCAACCACCTCCAGTTTCATAACCAGGGCAGCCCCTGAGGGAAATGTGGCATGGCAGTAACAAACAGCATATCCCCAAAATACCTAAAAGACAACGGGGTTGCTCAGCAGGGAGTGAATTTCAAACTTTCATGCATTGCAGAGAGTGGGAGAAAATTTTAGCCTAGCCAAGCCAGTGGGAATTTTGGTCAGTGATTTATTGGGACAGAATTAACTTTGATTTATATAATTCCATGAGTTCATTAAGTGGGATTATGCTTCTCCAGGGAATGGCAGGTGAGAGTTCTAGAAGAATCAAGGTGTGCAAATGTCCTTGTGCAACCTGGAGGTTGTGGCTGTGCTGCCAAATGCTCCTCCCTTGACAGCACAGCTGCCAGAGCATCGTGTACCAGCTGAGCTCTGGGACAGCTGAACACCAGCAGCCAGGGCAGAAACGAGCCCTAAATTAAAAAAATTCTCCTTTCCTATATCAAGTTTTCACTGTAAATGCATTGAACACTCAATAAAAGACATCCAGGAGCCAATGGCAGCACGGCAGCAGATCTGCTCAGAGCCATTTGGATTTCCCTTCAAAGCAGAAAAGGAGGAGTGCTATGTGTGTGTGAGAATGGCTTTCCATGATTTATGATTGTATGGAAATGCTGCCTGTGTGGGGGAATGCTTTATTCCAGGGTGCCCCAGAACAGAGAGTCCTAAACACATCTAAAGTCTGTGGTGAACTTCTCTGCTGATTTCTGTACAGCTCTGTTGGGGGCTTAAATTCATCTCATCCTTGCTTGGATTGATGTGTGTGATCACAGATCAGGGGAGCTGCCTGGGCTGAGGATTTATTTATTGATATGGGGAAAAGATCCATGGAAAGCTCTTCAGGCTCAGAGACTGTTTTAGCCCAGGTGTGGTTTGAGGATGCCTGTGTAAAATGCAGACCTTCAGGCAGCTCCTGGTGCTTTGGAGGTGCTGTGAGCTGAAGCCTGAGCAGCTGTAGGCTGGTGAATCCTCACTGCATGAGGAGGTGTCAGGGTTGTCCCCTTGCAGTGTCTCACCTCTTTGCTTTCTGCATGAGCCATTGCAGTTGTCTGGGGCTGCAGGTGGGTTCTCCCTCACCTTGCAGAGGGCCAGGCAGGACCAGCTCCATGAGGCATCCCTGGGCAGGGCTGATGATGGTGTGGGATGGGGCAGCAGCTCCTCCAGGGGCAGGGAGGGAAGGCTGCAGGACATCTTCCTGTGCAGCTTCTGTGCAATAACTCACAGCGGCTGCAGAGAGGAATTTTTGGAGTGTTTATGCCTTGACCAAGGAGGATCCTTGCCCTGTGGTTTGGGAGTGGTTTGGCTCTCAGGATTCATCTCCTGAAGCAGCTGCTGCAGGATGTTATTGTGAGTTAGCACCGCGTGCCTGCCCTTAAAGGTTTTCTCGCCCGGCTTTGCAGCTAAATCAGGCTTGGAGTGCACTCAGTGCTGGTAAATGGGCTGAACATCACACCGGGAACCTCCCAGCTTTCATCTGCCTTTTATTATGAACGACTGGCTTCAAAAGATCAAAACCTGAAGGTTATTTACCTGTAGCAGGATTTTTTTCTCCAGGCAGCCAGCGGCTCCCAGGTGGGTGTTGCAGGGATGCCTTTCGGAGAGGAAGCATTTGATTTCCAAGTCAAATTAGATTCCACATTCAATTCTCAGCAATGTAAGTGCAAGGCTTCCAGTAAAGACATTTTCTGTAGCAAGGGGTTGTAACATCTCCCAGCAGATACAATCAAATTGTGCTTGCAGCAGCCAGCTGTGGCCTTATCTTTAATATGTAAACACTTGCTCAGTAATTAAGTTACCACGGAAGTTGTACTGTATCGATGGTCAATTATAAGATAAACTGATAAAAGGGAGGATGTGGCTGTCCTCTTTATCAAACTTGATATGCCTGCAGCAGTCAGGTGAAGACTTGGGAATTGTATAATTCGGTGTTCTCTCTCCATGCTTGTTCCCAGGCAGCATTTTCAGAGGAGGTGAGCGCTCACTTGAGAGATCAATATCACTCTATCAAAAGGAGTTTCTTCTCTGATGAGAGTCCTTTGCACCATCTTACCCTGCAGCTACTTGCCCTATGCCTGTCACCCCCTGCTGCCGTGATTTCCCATTTTTTATCCCACTGGTGGCATCCCAGGCTCAGCAGAGGCCCCTGTGTGTCTCCTTCAGCCGCACAAGGGGCGAGGTGATCCCATCTGAGATCCCTCCCGGGAGTTTGAGTGACTGTGTTAATGCCTTTGTCACCTGAGAGCTGCTCCGCGGGGAATCATAACGTGTGATTAAAGAAACCAGTTAAAAACAGCTTAGGAAACTGGATTAGGTACATGATCTCTTATTATGGCTCCTTTTAGCTGACAGCCCGCTGAAAGAAGGGGGGTCTGGATTACATGAAGAAACATCAGACTTGACAGGAGTGTTTTCTGACTGTTCGGCTTAGTGGTGTCATGTACAATTTTAATCAGATTTAAATAGTGGCAAACATCACAGGCTTAATGGATTTCAGCTTTATTATTGGGGCTTTGCTTAGAAGCAATTTGGATTTTCAGCTGTGAGCCACCAATGCAAGTGTATTCACGATTAAGCGGGACTGGGAACCCGGAGACTGACCTTGCATTTAATGCCACATTTGTGTGGGGGACAGACCTCATCTTATTCCTGTCAGCCTCAGGATCTCCATGTGTAGTTAAGCTCAGCCCCTGATCCTTCCATGGAGATGGTGCATTTGGCAGCTGAGGAGCCCCTTTTTCCATTACAAAATCAAGATGAAGCAAGATGACAGTATCTTCTTGCAGTGATCTGGAGAACTGGTTCTCCATTCTTGGCTTCAGCCTTGAAGTTGTTCCTAACATGATCTAAACAATCTCTGTCCTCTGCTTAAGGTGTCATGGGTTGCTCTTCTTGACCTTCCCGTGGTGAGGCTTTGTCTGGTCCCCACTGTGCCACTTTAGGATGATTTGTGTAGAGGAAAAGCAGTCTCTGAGGACACTAACACCTGTATTTCTACAGAGGTGTGGTCCTGCCTCCAAACTGAGTCTTTTGCGGTGGTTTTGGTTGGTTGGTTGGTTGGTTTTTTGTTGTTTTTTCTTTTTTCACATTTTGGGAGAAGGTGCTGTGGAAGAAATCAATATTGAAGGTGGTTTTGTAAAACAGTGTTGACTTTGCTCACAGGACTGGTCTGACTATCAGAGGCAAGTGACCATTTCAGGACCCTGTTGGTCATTGAGTCTGGTCAGCTTCTTGGTGCTGCATGGCCCTGCATGAGCAGAAAAAGTAGGAAAAAGGGAACATCAGTCGTTACAAGTTCCACTTCTATCAGTAAAGGGAAGTGTGTGTTCCTACTCCCTTGTGTTTTCTGTGCCACCTCACACCACCGACCTGAGGTTTCATCGACTTCCAGCTCTGAGCTGAGCATTAGTGAAGATGTTTTCCCTTAGAAGGCCGAGGAGATGTCTGCACAATGTCATCTGAATCATCCACTAAATCCTGGCTTTCTGTCTGCTGTAGCCATTCAAGCGCTAATTGCCTTTGATTAAGGCAATCGTTTGCAGAGTGAGTGGGTTAATTGGGTATTGTGGAAGCAATCAATCTCATCAGCTGCTTGCATCCAGAGCCGAGGTGACAATGCACTGGGACAATAATTGTTTTATGAGCTCCTGGAAGGCAGCAGAGGCAGACTGGATGACAACAGGAAACCCTTCTCTGGGAAATGGCCTTTAGGAAAGGTAATTTGGATGCTAAGTGCTCATTAAGGGAGGACTGATTGATTGGGAGCTGGGAAATTTTGAGCCTCTAAAACGTGGAAACGGTGTGGGTGTCAGGGTGCTGCACTTGGGAGTTCTGGGGCTCTTTGGCCCTGGCTGGATGAGATGTGCAGAGGATGGGGTGTCCTAAATGAGGAGAAAAAGTTGTCTTCAGGGAGATCATTCTCTTCTCAGGCTATGAGTGTGAGCTGAGACACGCCAGGCACCCACCTTGCCTTAGCACTGAGCACACCCTCTCTGCTGCTTGCTGAGGCTGCCGTTTCCAAAGAACTGAACTGTGCAGGGGCAGTAGCAGCTCCTGGTGCCTCCTCACCTGGTCAGTGCAGGAGGACTCCTAGGGGAAGGGTTCCCATCCCATCATATCATCAAAGCTCCAGGTCCCTCCTGCCACGGGGATGCTGAGACCTCTCCAGCACGGCTGTGTCTGCACTGCCCAGTGTGGGACCAGCAGGAAATGCTGTATCCAGGGATGGCTGCAAAATTATTGCAGGGAACTTCTGAGCTCCTCAGCACAGCTGCAAACAGGCAAAAAACCAACCAACCAACCAAACAAACAAAAAAAAAAACCCAAAACAAACAAAAACCACCCCAAAACCAAACCCAGGCAAAAACCCGCTGTGCAGGGGAGCAGGGTGCAAGCTCTGAGGGGTTTGAGGACCTAGACCCTGCTTGCATTTGGAAGATCTGGGCAAAGAGGGATGTTCTCATTCTGTGGACAAACTTAGTATTCCTTGGTTTCTGACTTTTACTGGAATGCAAATTCTTAAAATATGCAAATGTAAGTCATTGAAATGTCTTGCTTTGATGGTGGCTGAGTGCTGCAGGAAGAAATGTTACAACTTAGAGCACTCAAACCAATCCATTTACACTGACATGGCTAAACAAGAGGTGCACAGTTGGTTTTGCAACCCTGTTCAAAGTCCAGCCTGTAAGGAAAATATCGAATGTGCCACCTTCTCCATCCAACCCTTCACTGTGGACAGTGGGTTTTATTTCAGAGGGAATGTCCTTCAGACTCTCTGTTTAAAAAGGAGGCTGTAACACGGGGTCAGAGGGATGTGTGATGTCAGGGATTCCACACTCAGCTGCTCCCAGATAATTATGCAGTTCCTTAACCTCTCAGAAAAGGTGGGCACACCATGCCCAGTGAGTGCCAATCCCCTGTCCTGCCTTAATTAACACCTTCCAGTGCTAATAGAGCAGAGTGCTCAGCTTTGACACACACAGGAGTGGCCGTGTACACCCTGCAATTTTAGCAGCAAAGTGAGGGAGGTGGACTTGAATCTTCTCCAAAGCTCTGAATTGGGGTCAATGCACGTTAACTGCTGAGAGGAAGGAAGAATGGCTTCTGCAGGAGGAGGTGCCCTGCCTGAACTCTAGGAAAATGGGATTCTCTTGGATTACACACACAAGTACATTTTTTCTCTTATTCAGACCCCCATGCCTTGGCTTTCAGTGAGACAAGAAGGCAAGAAACCTCACAGGGGTGCATTTGTGTGCTGCTGGATACACTCAGGTTTCTTCTCAAAGCCTGGTTTTACCACAGCCCTAGAAACATCGTGGGAACAAGCAGTTCTGTTGCCTCTTCCCAGATGGAACGGTGAAATAAGGAGCCAAAGATCAGATGTGGTTTTAATTCCCAGTTTATAGTGCCTTACTAAGGATGATAGAAGCAAAGTCCATGCATGTTGGTTTTTGTAAGCCAGTGGATCTGATTGTTCTCCTTGCAGGAGGGATTCTTCTTCTCTGAGAACAAAGGGTAAAACTGAACAAGCAATTTTGGGTATTTCCTGTAATCCACATTCTCAGAGACCAAACCCCCCAGTATTAACTAAAGTCTGTAACAGCTTCCTGAGGTGGGGAAGTAGCAATGTCCCTCTTCTTTAAAATGGGGAACTTGAACCAAATGCTGGTAGAGGTCAGATGGAAAGATGGTGGCTACAACAAGATGTTCTTGATATAAAATCCTCTCCCCTGTTTCCTCTGCAGCCTCTCAGGCAGGGGAAGGCTGGGCTACCCTGGAGCACCCAGTGGGTGCTGCCACTTTTACATGCCTGCCTTTCTGCAGCCACCAGCCCACCTGAGCTGCCACAAGGCCATGCACAGTCTTCTTTTCAGTCAACCAACCTGATGACTCTGTTTCCCTTGGCCCCAGACTTTTAGCTGTGGGGATGAGGTGGCTGTGGAAGTGGCAATTCCTCATTTTACCTTGGAAGCCACACGACAGGTCAGAAATACCCGTCTGGGCTGTGTGGTTGTCTCATGTGCCCTGTGCTGGCTGACTTTGCCACAACTGCCTGGTGGGGCTTTTGCATGTGTCACAGGTTTGTGCCAGAGCAGCCTGCAAAAGCAAGTGATGGATTTTGCTCCTTGGCAGGTGGCAGGAGTGATGCAGGGAACGTGACAGCAGCAGTGTCAGCGATGTTAGTGGTGTTTCTCCAGCAGGTCTTCCCCCAGTGATGATTTCTCTGCTCGTGGTGGGTGCTGGGGATCTCTGGGCTGGTGGCAGGTGGTTGCACCCCTTGCTCTGTGCTGGGGAGAGGAAGAAACATGTTGGTGACACGATGCTGTGTGGTCCAACACCAGCAGTCAGCAGGGGTTGTAGAGCTTGTTCAGCTTCAGTCTAAGCAGAACAGCCCTCACAGGATCACAGATAATCAGAATGGTTTAGGTTGGAAGAGACCCTAAAGAACATCCCATTTCACCCTGCCATGGGCAGAGTGACCTTCCCCTGTCCCAGGTTTCTTCCAAGCCCCATCCAGCCTGGCCTTGGACACTTCAGGGATGCAGCCACAGCTTTTCTGGGCACCCTGTGCCTCCCCACCCTGAGGATCTGAATGTCGCCAGGTGTCTCTAAATACAAAGCTCTTGCTCAGATAGTGCAGCCTATGAGACAAGGAAGAGAGGGTTTATTTCGTCTCCAATGCCCTCCAGTGTGAGATCTGTTCCCTGTTCAGCCTCCTGCAGTTTTGTTTCTCAGCACCTTCTCTGGCTGTTCTCACAGCCCTTTAGATCAGGGCTTTGAGGACACATCTTGCTGACACACAGTTTGCCCGGGGAACCTGTGTGGGTTCGTGTTGGGTTCAAGTGCTGTTCACAGTGGTTTGCACTGATGGGTGTTGACAGGGGTTCAGGTTTGGGCAGAGCAGAGGAGCAGCTCCTCAGGATGCAGCCCTGAAGGGAAGAAAAAAGAAAAAGAAAAGAAGCAAGCAAAAATCTGTGCCAAAGTACACTGAAATCAACAGCTGGCTTTTTCAGAGCAGCCAGGAGCTCTTGTGCTGAAGTGATTGGCCTGGGAAGAGCCAACATGTGAGCCACAGAATGGGATAACACTTGGTTGTGTTGGGTTTTTGTAGTTCTTCCTTGAAATGGAGTTTGGATCCTGTGTTTTGACACAAGAAGTTGGAAAGAGAACATCAAAATGATGAAATGTCCAATGTAAGAGGGCAGGGAAAGCTGAGTTTCCAGGCTGACTTTGACCTTGGCTCACAGCCTTGTCCTGGGCAGCTCAGCAAAACTTTCTGAGCTTCCCTCTCTTCATATACAGCCATGATGGTGCCCATCTGCTGGGTGTGTTAGCTGGACCTGACAGATTTGAGACCATCTTTGGGGAGATGCAGAGTAATTTTATTCTTCAAAAATAATCACAAAAACATGGTGTTGTGGAGGGGGAGCAGGTGTAATCAGGAGTGCCTACAGCATCCTTCACTAATCCTGTGTTTGTAATGGATGACTGGATGGATGAGACCCACAGGCAGGAGCTGCTCCAAGGTGGGGCCACCACGAGCTGAGCTGTGTGTGCTCTGCTGAGCCCAGGCGGGGATTCCTGAAGGAAAAGATGTGCTTTCCTCCTGCCTCACCCCACTGATGTCACTGATATCAGTGAGATATCACTGTCCTGTTGTTTGATGTCCTTTCCTCCAAGCCAGCTCCCTCCAGCCCCCTACAAGATGTCATTATTCCTTCCATGCCAGGCACAGAGAGGCTCTGAATGTCCAGTGAATGAATAGCAATAGCTTTTGAAGTGCTCTCCTGCTGCTCCAACTGGCATCAAAACCCAGCACCTCTGAGGAACAGAAGCCACATGTCCTTGGCTCCCAAACTCTGAGGAAAAGCTGCTTTAGGGGAGCAGTCAGCTGTGGCCAGCCCTCAGAGCCCCAGCAGCATCTCTGCCTCACCTGAGGCAAACCTGCCACCTGAGAAATGTATCAGCTGGGCATCCCCTCCTGCCTGTCTGTCTCCTGCCCCAGAGACATGATTCCTGTGCAGCCCCATTGTGTAGAGCCTGCCCCAGGGTGCAGAGGGGTTTGCTGGTGGAGCCTGGCAGGGAGCAGCACCTCTGGCTCCCCAGTTCTGCCCTGCTGGGGGTACCAGCACAGCAGCCTGGGCTGTTCCTGCTCTGCTGTTGGATGCAGCTGCCCTTGGCTGGGCTTTGATTGCTTCCTTGGCTGCTTCCCCTTGCTCAGACTTGGGGTAAAGCTGCTTCCTGTGGGTTCTTCTTTCTGACACTGCCAGTGCCCTCCAAAGGGGCTTTTTGCTAGGGAAGTTCCCAGCCAGCCCATAGTGGGATGGGGTTGAATTGATGGACTAAATGAGCTGGGCCTGCTCCTGGCTTTGGGGAAAATTCTCTCAAGCTGGATGGGTGGACCAGAGAAAAAAAATGAGCCTTGTTATTCCCCCTGATGTTGGTCTCCTGGGATACTGGACTGGTGCACACAGGTGATGATGCTCTGGTGGGCTGGAGCACTTCTCCTGCCCTGGAGGGATGGAGAGGGCTCAGAGATGGAAGGATTAGGTGGACAGTGATGTATCCCCCAGTGCTGGCTGTGGCTGTGGAATAAATGAGGGTTTGGACCATCCCATCTGCACCTCTGGGCAGTGACAGGACGGGGCTGTGGGAGTGCTGGGCCTCAGGGGGACAGAGGGGCCCCCTCTGCCTGTGCTGGCTCACCTCAGACTGAGCTGTAATGATGCACGAGGGGGCCCTGCAGGCAGTCACTCCTTGGGTGCAGAGTGGAGAGATCTGAAGCACAAGCTGTTGGAAAAGAATGAGAGCAGAGTGAAAAGGGCAGAGCTGAAGGAGAAGACCCATTTCATTCATGTCCTCAGCAGAACAGCCACACACTTGGTTTGCTTAGTTCTGAAGTCTTAGTTCTTTTCTTTATCCCAGCTCTCTCTTTAAATACAGCACTCAATCCCTGGTTCTCAGTCACTCCTTTCTGCTGCAGGGTACCGAGAAGGATTCCTGTGGAAGAGAGGACGTGACAATGGGCAGTTCTTGAGCCGAAAATTCGTGTTATCAGAGAGGGAAGGAGCTCTGAAGTACTTCAACAAAAACGATGTGAGTACCTGGGGCTGTTCTGTGCTGATGGGATCACACCTGTGAGAGTGTCCTGGAACACCTCATTCCCAGTGCACCAGTTTGTTCACACAATTCCCGTAAGCACTGAGCCCCCAGTTGTTTTTTCCCCTCTGAAAAAGTTCCCAGTTCAGAAGGCAAGGGGAGGACAGGGTCAGCAGCCAGTGGCTCATGTGAGAGGATGGGACAGATGGGGACATGGACATGGTGCTTCCCAGCCGAGCACCCGGGTCTGTTGTTGGCAAAGGGGATAATCCTCCATCTTTTGGGACAAGGATCTGTAGGTGCTGGAGAGCCACAAAACATCCTGGCCTGTTAGTTAGCAGTCAGTCTTGTTTTTCTGTATCCCTGCTGAACTTTACAGAAGAACAGAGCATTTTTCCAGGCTGGCAGGAAGCACTCATTGACTCCTGAGCAGAGTCTGGGATATCTCATCACCAGATAGTTTTGTGGGCTGGCATTCAGGTGTTTTTAACTAATGGCCTCAAACAGGCCTTTTTTTCTGACTAAGCAAGCTGCTTTCTGGTTTGAAAGCCACCTCCCAGCTGTTGGCTCACTCAGCTGTGTTCTCCAGGCAAAAGAACCCAAAGCAATTATGAAGATCGAACACCTCAACGCGACTTTCCAGCCGGCAAAGATTGGGAACCCGCACGGGCTGCAGATCACCTACTTGAAGGACAATAGCACAAGGAACATCTTTGTCTACCATGAAGATGGCAAGGTGAGGCTGTGGAGGTAATGAGAAGGTTTGGGTCGTGGTCCTGGGGGCTGGTGCTGCTCAGAGCCAGCCTGTGGCACACCAGGCTCTCACAGAGCTGGACTGGCTTGGAGGGTGGAAGGATGCACAGCCAGCTTTGAGAGTGATGTGTTCTTCCCAGCACAAAGGGTGGCAAACTGTGTTCTGAGTAAATAGATGCTAATGGAAGGAATTGGAAGGTTCTTGCAGCTTGGAGCGGAGGGTTTTTCAAGGCAGCTCCTCAGTACCCAGAGAAGGAGACAGAGTGGATGGAGCATTGGAAGATGAGGGGACTTAGTGCAAAGACTTGCAAAAGGGGAGCAAACTGGAATGTAGGAGAAGCAGGGGGCTGTTGTGGTTCTGCCTGCCTCATACTTCTCATAAAATGCAGATATTCATGTTTGTATTGAAATAAATGCCCTTGCTCAGGTTTCTCTGAAGGGAGGTGTGAAGGGGAGGGTCCATGGGTCTGGGGCAGGTCCCAGGGAGCTGCTCCAGCAGAACTGCTCCCAAACTTCCCCTCCATGCCAAGTGCTTGCCTTTAGCACAGCTCAGTGTCACTGGAGCTGCTCTCAGGTACCTCCCTGCTGCAATTTAAACCAGAAGAACAACCAGCAGCTCTTTTGTGGGAAATTGCATCCCACTGTTGTGTCAGTGTCTGTGGTTTGCTGGGCTTTGGTGGTTTGCTTAGCCAGGCTGTGAGGAATGCAGTCAGGGCTTTGGGGTTTGTGTTTCTGCTGCTGAGGTTTGTGCTGGGACTGGTGGAAGGGGCCAGTCCCACGCAGGGGCAGGATGTGCTCTGATGAAATCTCCAGTGACCCGGCTGAATGTCTTTCAACTTCCCTGAATTTGGTCTGTCTCCTTGGCTGCACAAGGGCTGCAAGAAGATGAATGCCCTGGAGTAAACTCCTCCCCTTTGGGACTGGAGGCTGCCCTGGGACTCACCTCTGGTGTCCTGCTGCCCTTTGCTCCCTCTTGCACTCCCCAGCAGCCCCAGTGTGTCCTCCTGGACCCCAGAGGTGCTGCCTCTCCTGATCTGAGGTGGTGGAGCCTCATTTAGGCTCCTTCTCACATTTCACAGAATCACAGAATGGTTTGGGTTGGAAAGGACCTTAAAGCTCATCCCATTCCACCCCCTGCTATGGGCAGGGACACCTTCCCCTATCCCAGGTTTCTCCAAGCCCCATCCAAGTGTCCCTGGCCTTGGACACTCCCAGGGATGGGGCAGCCACAGCTTCCCTGGGCACCCTGTGCCAGGGCCTCATCACCCTCACAGGGTGATTTGGTCAAACCTCATTTGTGGCAATGGATTATCAATATTCCAAAAGGCAATTTACTGCTGGAGGTCAGTGAGGGTTTCAGCTTCTGCTTTTCTGTGGGGTGAAACCCTAACTCACATCATGATCACAGAGAAGACCCACAGGTAAATAAATAAATATGTATATGACCACCCAATTAGTGGCTGTATAAGATATCAAAGTTTTAATATAGAACTTATTTTTCATTAGCCCCAGCCTGGTTTGGTCATCATTAACTTCAGGAGTGAATTCCTCTCACTGATCCTCTTTGTGATGCTATCTGGGGTGCCCTTAGCTGCTTAGGGTAGGAAAGCAAGTGATAAGTGAGTAAAACCTCAGACAAGTAGGTCACAGTTTTCCAAAGCATTGTCTGTGTCCTATTATGTTTTGGGCTTTTTTTCCTTTCAACTTGAAGTAGCTTAACAAACCAAAGCAAAGGTTTTTAATTTTTTGGAATGACTATTTACCACATTAGACCATTTTTGAGATACCCCAAATTCAACTCCTTAAACCTGAGATTTCAAAATTTCACACGAGCCTTTTTTCCTTACCCAATTTAGACAATTTCTAAAGCATAAAAAAAATTCAAGTCTTAGAGAAGGCCAACTTCTCCTTTGATAGGGTCTGTCCTGCACTGCAGCGACCTCACCTGAAAGGGCTGACAGTGTTTATTTAGGATTAAGGCTGGCTCATTGAACACGTCCCTGATCTGATGTGTGAAGGTTCATATGCATTGATGACAGCAGGACAGCTCAGCATCCCTCTCCCTGTGCTCAGGGTCCCTCTCCCTGTGCTCAGCATCCCAGGCAGGGCAGCTCTTATCCCCCCTTCCAACGTGCCTTTCCTGGTCCCACACTCTCAGATCACAAGGCAGTGCTTGAGTGCTCCCTGTGTGGAACACTTAAAATTAATGTGGCATTTCTCAGCAAAACCTTCAGCAGGAGCTGTTGGATCTTACCAGAGATAAAATAACGCATGAGTTTTTTTAAAAAAATAAATTATAAAACAATTATTTTGTAGGAGAAAAAAAATGGAGGGAGATTTTTGCCAAGGAAAGGGAGAAGTGCCGGAGCTTTTTGGACTTCAGCATCACTGTGGCTGTCCCTAAAGGACTCACAGACACAGCTGATAGACTGGCATACAAAGTTAGAGGTGTTTAGCTGCTCTTTTAGCTAAACATTGAAGTATGTTGCTGGAATTTTGGTGGGATGCAGGTCCTGCTGGAGGGGACAGGGGTGGGTGGGCAGGTTGCACCAGCCCAGCTGTGTTTACAGGGTCAGTTCAATATTTCAAGTGCTCTTTTGGGGCTGGTTTTGCCAGTTCAGAGATGTTTAAATCCTCCCCTCTGCAGAAAGCCCCTCGGTGCTCACTGGAAGCTGCAGAGCTCTGTTCATGTCTGGCAGCCCAGAACAGCAGCCGAATGTTCCACATCCTTCTCCTTTTTGCTGTATTCTGTGTTTTTTAGGATTGCTGCTACATTGTGCTCTGTCACTGGTGCCAGAGTGACGGGAGAGAGACGAAACACAGCAGGATCAGGTTCTTTTGTGTGCAGGCTGCATTCCTCACTCTGCTTCTCTCCCTCATTATTAGGAAATAGTGGATTGGTTCAATGCCATCCGGGCAGCACGTTTCCATTACTTACAAGTGGCATTCCCTGGAGCCAGTGACTCTGATGTGAGTGTTCCTGCAGCATTGCTTGGGTGGGGGTTTTTTCTTTTTCCCATTGCTCATTTTTTAGCATCCTCTTAACAAGCTGGAAGGCTTGGGGAGCTCCATCCTTCGGAGCTGTCTGCAATTACCGGGCTGAAATGGTTGTGGAGGGAAGCTGAGCCCACGAGCAGACCCTGCTCCCAACATCCAGCCTTGGACACACAGGGGCTTGTGGGGGGAACTCCAGCCCTGCCACACCTGCAGGAGCCTGAGCACCTCACTCAAAGGGTGTGGCTGTAACAGCAAAAGCCAAAACAAAGGCTGGAAGGCAGGAAAGGTGAGGGCAGAAGGATGTCAGTGCCCTGCCAGAGTTCTTCCCTGCAGGTCAGTGCAGCCTGGCTTATAAATGCCTGTGTTTTCCAGGCACTGGAACTGCTAATTGTGTTACCCTGGGCTAATGCAATTCCAGAGGCTGCTGTGATGTGCTGTCAGCCCGGGCTGTGTGCTGCTCTTGGAGTGTAACATCACTGTGGTGGTGCTTGTTGATTACTCCCTGCTACCTCCTTGGCTGTAGATTTTGAAATCTAATTGCATCTCCTGCCTTCTGCCAGTTATCTGAGAGGGGTCCAGTCGTGGTTCTCTGCAGGGTGACTCTGTCCCTGGCTGCCCTGCACCCTGAGGAGTTGGGGGACATTCTCCTGGAGGCTGCTGGCTGTGCTGGGGAGCTGCTCCAAGGTGTTTCCTGGTTGTCCCCTCCTCATCTGAGGAGCAGGGCTGGAGCTCTCAGGCAGAGCTGTGGGGTGGGCTCAGGGCCCAGCTCAGTGTGGGTTTTCCTTGCAGTGACCCCAGCACACCCACTGACCCCCAGTCCCCTCCATCTGACACTGCTCTTTTCTGACCTCCAGCTGGTGCCAAAGCTTTCTAGAAACTACCTGAAGGAAGGATATATGGAGAAAACAGGGCCAAAGGTAGGATATGAAGCATTTTTCAGTCCCTGCAAACATGACTCCTGCTCTGTATGGCCCCAGGAAGGGGTTGCTGGTGGGACAAATCAACCCTTGCCAGAAAGGCAAAGCCATAACTCTGTGAATGTGTTTAATGCCCTTTCCTCACCTGGGAGCAAACATTAAAAAGTCCAAATCTACATCACAAGCCCAGTGCCCCTTCCTGGTGCAGCTGGCCCAGACCCTGGCTGTGGTGGCTCGTGATGGCCCAGAAGCCATTTGTTCCCAACTCCCCCAGCCCTTCAGGCTCCTCCAAGTGCTTTGAGACTCCTGGGTCCTGCGTGCTTAGAGAGCAGCTGTGCTGTGTCAGTGTGTGACCTGGCATTTTTTTGACTCTTCAGCAAACAGAGGGATTCAAGAAGCGATGGTTCACCATGGACGACCGACGGCTCATGTATTTCAAAGATCCCCTGGTAAGATGATGGTGCCTGAGCTGCCTGTTGGGAATTATCTGCAATATTACTACTAATAATAAGAGTAATAACAGTAATAATTACAGTATAATAACATATATAATAACATACAATAATTACAGATCTGCAGTGAATGCAGGCTGGTGGGAGAGCCAGGAGGGCACAACGCTGTCACTGCTTGGTGGCTCTGCCTGCTGTCCAGTGTGCACTAACCCTGTGCACAAATACCAAAAACGCTTTAAAAGCTGCGTCTGCATCTAGATATTGGTTTCCTGGAGTTGTATTGTGGGTGCTCCTGGGTGAGGAGCAGGGCTGTGGGTGGTGCTGTTGGGGTTTGGCTGATGGGCTTGTGGCTGCTGCAGGATGAGCTGTGCTGGCTGCCCAGGATGCAGAGCTGCCTTCACACTCACCCCTGCCTGACTGCTCTGCTGTCTCCTAGGATGCCTTTGCTAGAGGGGAGGTTTTTATTGGGAGCAAGGAAAACAGCTACAAGGTGCTGGAAGGGCTCCCACCATCCACGCAGGGGAACCACTGGCAGCACGGGATAACCATCGTCACCCCAGACCGGAAATTCCTCTTCGCCTGTGAGACAGAGGATGACCAGCTGGAGTGGATCACCACCTTCCAGAAAGTTATAAGCCGGCCCATGCTGCCTCAGGAATATGCAGGTGTGTTTCCTTGGGAGGGCTGGGTGTCAGCCCTGACCCTGCTGGGAGGATGGGATGGCTGGAGGGCTTGGGGATGCAGGACATCACTGCTCCTGTTCTGTGTGACTCAGCTCTTCACTGCCCAGGGGGATGCAAAGGCTGTTTGAGCAGAGAGAGGCTCACCCTGGGAGGAGGAGGAGGATGGTATCCTTCTCTGTTCATTGCCTCTGGTGTGATATCCATACTACTGTAAGGATATGGTTCTAGGGGTAATTGATGCCAAGGAGCATCAGCAAGGACCTCTGTCAGGGTGGGCTTGTGCCAGGCTGTCACCACCTGCCAGTGCCTGTCCTGCTTTGACTTTATTTTCTCTGTTTTTTCCTTTCAGTGGAAGCCCATTTCAAACATAAACCTTAGCTGGGACTTGGCTGGGCAAACCTGAGGAGTGAGCTTCTGTTTACAACACAACGTGGTTTTATTTGAAATGTTAAAAATAATTAATAATAACAGTAATAATAATAACAATAATAATACTTCCCTTTCCCCTCATCATTCACTTGATCATGTCGGAAGGGCGGCAGTGGAACGTCGGAGAAGATCCTGATCCAACTTGAAATTCAGCTGCTCTGTGGGATGGGACAGGTGGTCCTGCCACCCCATCTCCCCACACCCGCTGGAAGGGACGTCCCACCCAGCTTCAGCTTCACCAGGATGGCAGAGACTGTTGGTGGCACATCCCAGGGGCAGACGGGACTTTTCCCCATGCTCGGGTCCCTGGGTGCTGGAGCTGAGCATCCAGATGGCTGCCAGCCCTTTCCAGGGGGGCTGCAATCCCCAAGGGGTGACATCCCTGTGGGATGGGAAACAGCCTGGAGACACATGAAATGGTGCTGTGCAAAACAGCTGAGCCCACCGTGGTGCCGGGATAAATGATAAGTAAATTATCCCCCCGGGGATTGGTGGTGATGCTGTACCTGGAGAGGGTCAAATAGGATTTAGGAATAGAGGAAATGGGCACCATCAGCCTCGTTATGTTAACGAAGGGTAGGGAGGAGGGGGCTGCAAGGGAGACACCAGCCCATGAGGTGATGCTGGGGGAGCAGAGCTTTGGGGGCCAGGCCTGTATTTGGCTCTGTGGGTTGTCCCTGTTCCATGGTCTGGGGGGCTTTGCCCCATTTGGGAGGCCCGGTATGGAGCTGGGGGGTTTGAGCTTTATCTGCAGTTTTACTGACAGGCACCATCAAAGCCTGTCCCAGCTCACTCCCAGCAGGCACATCCCTTCTCCAGACTTGGTGGTTGCACTTTTTCCCCCAGTAATTAATTTTTTTTTGTTGATTTTTCTTTTCCTGCCAAAAAAAAGAAAAAAGGCAAAAAAAAGCAAGAAAAAAAAAAAAAAAGAAAAAAAAAGAAAAAAAAAAAAAAAAAAAAAAAAAAAAAAAAAAAAGCTGCTTGAAGTGACGTTTCAGCGCGGTGTTGAGCACTGTAATTCCTGCAGTCAGGGCGGGCGGGTTGGGACCTGCACACCAGGTGCTGGATTTTTACCCAAAAATGAGATTTCTGGCGTGCCCTGAAGGCCCAGCCCCAGCCACGGACCTGTCCGACGCATTTCTTAGGTTGGTTGTGTATCTGAGAGCATCTCATCGGCTGTGTGCATTCGTTCTGTCACTGGTAAGACAACTGTGGTACTAAATGTCATTCCAACCAATAAATTATTATTATGTCAGAGCCGTGGCCGTGTGGTGCTGGGGCAGGGGAGGGAGGTGGGGTTAAAAAGCAGCAAATGGAAACGAGGTGCTGGGTGCTGGCAGAGCCCCAGGGCTGTGGGACACCATCAAAACCATCTGCCCCACCCTGGCACATACACAATGTGTGTTATTTTATATATTATTTGTGTATATGTGTGTGTTATAGTGCATATTCTGTGTGTTTTCTCTATAATAGTTCTTTATGCGTCCACACACATACACAAAGGATAGCTGGTTCTTGGGAATAGAGAAATAAGCTTTATGGAAGGGTTGTTGGCTATAAACTGCATAGGGGATAGAGTGAAATATATAAAATGTGTGTATGTATGAGGTGTTCACATGCACACATTCATGTATAGATTGTGGCACTCAGACATACTCAATTTCCATATAAGCTAAATGTATTTCACACACCTGTGTATGTATAGAGACATTTCTATACTTTGTTTTCTAAAATATGTGATTATATATTATATACACATGTGCATGCTTTATAGATTCATATAATTTATAAACATATTTATACATTTAAGGTGAATATATTGCATATAAACATACTTATATCTGCATTCACATGTGTATGCATAACTATAATTATATATTTAATTTAAAATGTTTTTAAGTGTGTTACCCACACACTGTCACTTGCACTTACCAACCCAGACACAGCAGGAGGAGGGAGAGGGCAGACTAGGCTCCTTGTTTGTGTTTATAGGTAGCTGTAAAAATTGTTTTGTGTGCATATATAATTAAGAAAAATATAGTATTATAAATGATAGGTCATACAAGTATATAATCATTATCTATACAAAAGGCTGTTTATTTGTGTGTGTATATACATGTATTTTAAATTCCGGGGTATATATTTTATACACGCACACGCCTATGTTCTGTATATAGTGTTGTAATTACTGAATATACATTTTGTATATCCACCTGTGGGGGCCCCAGCCCTGGAGCACTGCCCTCCTGTCAGGGCTGGGGTTTTGGGGTCAGGGCACATGCAGGGCTCACAGTGGGGACTGCTGGAGGCTGCAGAGAGCTGAGGCAAACCACCTCACATCGGGTCATTTATACAGGACACAGGAGGGGACGTGCTGTGGACACCCTATGCTGCCTGAAAGGCACATTCCTGGCAGCCAAAAGCAGTGAAATGATGTGGTTCTAAACCTCTGCTGACATCCCAGATCATTTATTAAATGTGTACAGCACCATCCTGAAGAGGGAGCTCTTCGCTTAAGCTGCTGCACAGCAAAGCAATCCTCATCTGCTCCAGATATTCCAATACCCAAGAGAATTATACCTTTATTACACAGAGGTGAAGCTGCAGCACTGAGGGCTGGACGTCAAATGCAGAGTGAAAAAAATAGCAGGGAATGTAAAACTCTGCTTGGAAAGCTCTTAGAAAGCAGCAGTATCGCACATCCTGGTATAAAGTGTTTATTTGAGACTTCACAATTAACACAAAGTCTTCCTGTCAATGCCTTTTTTTTTTCCATACAGTCAATAAATTTGTATTAATCCCTCCCCCATGCATGATTGCTGTTTATTAATCTAAGCCTTTTTATTTTCATCATGAAAAAATAAAGCGTTTCCCCACCCTTTCACCTGTTCCCTGTACCAGACTGTGCTGCATTACAGAGGAGATGGAGAATGGCTATACCTACTGCTGGGGGTGAAGTTACTCCATTATTTATTGATTTATTCCTTTTTTTAACAGAAAGTGTTAAATGAATCAATCACCCAAGAAAAATAAATATATCATAAAGAACCAGAAGCTCTGCAGTATCCCTTTTCTTGCCATCCAGCCCAGTTCAAACACATCCTCTGCCCACAGCAAACCACTCTGCTCACAGCAACGCCGCCGCCTGCACGTACAGCTGGGAACTTACACTGGCAAAACCTCTTCCAAAGTAGAGCCACAAGCCACAGGAGGTATTTTAGATGCCACATTTTTACACCTAGGCAAGAGACATCCACCTGGAAGCCAATTATCTGCATTCCATTAACGAGCTTTTACTCAAGAGCTATTCAACCTTGTGCTTTTCAGGAAGTGTTGGCTAAACACATGTGGGCTCAGCCAGAGCCTGGCCCTGGGGAGAGGGGCAGGCAGTATGAAGGGTGTGAATGTTACTCATGGCAGTGGAAGCAAGTTCTTGTATCAATGTCTCTGGGATGTGCATCTCAAATTATGCTGCTCGGCTCGTCTCGCAGTACTTTTGGCACCAGCCTCACCAATCAATTATTCAATTGCTCCCCCTGCCTTTCGACATCTTCCTTGGAAGAGGGCAGAGAGCAAGGAGGCTTTTCTCAGAACAGAGACGGGATTGGGTAGGCCGTGAAGGACAAGCCCCATGTTTATGCTTTATTGAAAGACTGTGCAAAAGGGAATACTGCATCAGAAACCGCAGACTACGTTTAATCAGTCCCCAGCCGCCGGATGGGAAACCCCCTAACGACCGCTCCGATTGGTTCGTTTGGCTACTTTTTGTTGGTTTCTTTCTCTCTTTTTTTTTTTTTTTTTTTACATAAATAATATAGACCGACAGTATAAACATTTCAGCAACCATTTCTAAAAGACCAGAGGAGCCCTTTTAGGAGCCAAGAAACAACTGCAGGATTCAAATTCCAAAAGTGTCTTTGGAGTCATCGAATCATCAGATTTACACGGCACCCAATGACAACAACATTCAGTCGAGCTCGATAGGACTGCTGTCTTCCTGACCATCTTCTGTGTCATCATCTTCCCCAGTTCCCATCAGACTGTTTAAAAGATTTCCTAGAATAAAACACAGGACAGTCAAAATCATTAGTTTTAAATTCTCATCTCAAAAACTTTTAACTAATCTTCCATCCTGCTACAGTACAGGTTTTTGTAACAAAAAACCCTCAAGAGTTTTGAAGTAGAAGAGTCTCACCAAGACATTAGTAATATCACATTGGTTTCCATTAAGAATATTGATTTGGGAAGCTATATACTCTTAGCTGTACACTGATAGTGTTCCTTCTCTAAGAATACACTGGAAAAACCCAAAGCCACATATTCAGGTGCTCCAGTTGCACCCTCAGAGGGGAAAAAACCCCAACCAAAAGAGGAAAAAGCACACCTCCAGCAGTAAAACTCTCAAAAAGCAGCCACAGTCTGCATCATGCTGTAAAAAAATTGTCTGAAACTCAGAGGCACCAATTTAAAGGTGCCTGAATTGCTGAAAAGCAAATTACAGATGGTAAAACCACAATGTTCATGTTTTTCATCAGACTTTGAGTATCAGTGAACTGACATCTGTAGATAAAGCTTCAAGTCACTTTATAAAGAAGCTTAGTTCTCAGGAAAAACATTAATTTTATTCACATTTTATTCAAGAGCCAGGAAATAAGGGCTGAATTTTTCTATTCTATTTCAGTCCTTGTACAAGGGCAGTATTAATTTCAGAACTTCCTCTTTGGACACATTCATGTTGTATCAGCACTGATTAGATCTCTATGAAAGCCCCATATTTGGTTTAACAAAAAACAGACACTGAACTCTGAGGAAATTAAGCTTTAACACTAGTAAGATGCTTCTTTACATTAGGAAGCTATACCATCATGTCAGAAATTAACCATAAGAGTCTTTTTAGTGCTTCTCCCCTTCTCAGTGATGAAAAGTCTACAAGCTCCCCCAAACTACTTTCACATGCAACCCACTGTTCTACATTCTACAGCAGGAGCCATTCCTACAGGCTATGAAAAGAAGTATAAATTCCTTAGAACAGATGATCTGTTTCCAGCACAGGTGTTTTATCCAGGTCACTGACCAAAGCCTGGAGGTACCTGCAAGCAGAGCTTACCTAGCAATCCCCCGTAGGACGAGGTCTGCTTGGGCGGAACTCCGAAGAAAAGCTGTCCTATTCTATCTAGGTACTGCAGGGACACAAGGTGGAAAAAAAGTCAATTATCTCATTTACAAGGTGAAATACCATGGGTAGAAGTCACCCACGCAAGGTCAATCACCAGCTCTTATCTACAAATTTGGAGACAATCAGCCATGATTTCACTAATTCAGTGAGTTAGATCCTGTTCATGAGTAACTCACCTCATTATACATGGGGTCTCTTTTCAGCGAAGGTTGATACTGTTCACACAATACTGTAAATACTGTTAGTTTTCCTCTAGAAAGGAAACAAGCCAAAATGTAACCTCAGTTAACAACTGCAAAGGAAACCAAGAACGACATGACAGAAATCAGACTGTACCCATCAACTGCCAACAAGAGAAACCAGATGAAGTTTAGCAGTGGTTGCACAAAGGGCGGACCCTTCTCTATCGAAGGATGTTTCTGTGTGTATGTCGTAAAAACAACTGATGCGCTGGTCTTATTTTTTAAGCAGAGAAATCTGAAAAAGGAAAGAGAACGGGGCAAGTTAAAAACAAAGGGCAGAGAAATGGTTTCACCACAGAAAAAGGGAAGCCAGTATCTACTTCACTTGTGCATAGAGGCCATCTCAGGCTTGAACTGATGGCAAAACACAACTGGTAGAGATGGACATCTTTGGGGATGGTTTGGCCATCAGCTGAGGAAGGGGAAAATCAACTACTAGAACACACTGTGGAATAGGCAGGTTGGGAGGGAAAACAGACATTAAATATTAATAGAATGAGTTTAACCAGGATCTAAGCAGATTTTACAGGATGATTACTAAAAGGGAGCATCAATTTTCAAAATGTGGAAAGATTGGCAACCCTGTAGTTCACATTAACATGATATTGCATCTACTGGTCCAGGATTTACTATGCTGAGTTAAAAACTGAATTAAAGACCCATTTGTCCCTAAACACCTCTCCTTTTAGCATGCATCTGTCAGTATTTGTTGCCTCTGTCATTCTATTCCCCTTCAACATAATGTGGCATCAAGACGACTAATAGCTTGCACACATGCCTAGAAGTCTCATAACAAAGCTCTACTTTGAGCTCTCAAGCCATTTGTCCCCAACAGATCGATCCCCCAAACAGATCAAATCCTTGTTCAGGTCCAGTTAATTTAACTGGCAATCTCTGCAAGTCCCATTGGCCTAACAGGCCTTTATCTGGGACAAATGCTGTCAGCAAGCACTAGGAGGGCTGCCACAAGCCATCTCATTTTTGATGGCAGGCTGGCCTCTAATTCTGCACCCTCACATGTGCAAGGGCTTCGGGCTGTTTTGCCTCACTGCTAGCAGGGAACTGCAGTTATTTTCATTAGAGAATAAACTACCATGTATGAGGATTTAACACAGTATTTGACACATAGACCAGGAAAGGATGCAGTAGAAGTGCTGTATAAACACTGAAAAAATAATCTTTTAACTTCTCCACAGAACTTCTCCCCATATAGGTGTTTGAGTCCTGCACATACTGGATTTCCATAAAGGATTTGCTATTGCTCAAAATCACAGCAATCTATAGCAACCAGCTATGGAAAGCAGGACAAATCTGACATGACAGCTCACTGCTGCCAAAAGAGAGAGAAACTTGGTCTCACCTCCTCCCTCTTCCCCAACACCTACTCTCTCCCTGACTCCCTGCCACACAGTCCTGTCTCCACCTCCTCCTCAGACTCCTCCGTGAGCTGTTTTCCCTGCCTGAAGAAAGCCATCAGCTGATTAAACACAGTAAAATTGGCTTTGTCAACCTTCATTCTACATGAGCTCTGCAAAAGCACACAATAGCTTGCATTCCCACCTCCTACAAAATAAATGCCTAAAATGAGAGCCAGTAGCAACTCTTGTCAAGGCAAGAGCCATCAAGGTGCTGCTCACAGACTAGGCTGACCATGACAAGTTGCCTCTTAGGACCTGAGTGAGAGCAAGTTCTGTGCTAAATACAGGGCCTGCCTGAGTCCAGTATTTGTAAGAACATACAGATAAGCCCTAAACTAGACATCAAGTGGTGTTAATAAAGCTAAGAATTGTGCTTTCAGGGTTAAACAGATTATATTCATTCTTCAGGCAACAAATATAATTTCAGGTTTTGACCTTAATACATTATTTTACTTTTTTCCTCCCCAGTGTGATGTGAATTTAACACATCAGTTTTCAGACGGTTTTCTCCTGTTGTTGCTCTGGCCAGTTTCACAGTTCCTTTTTGCAAAGGCTGTGCGTGTGTGTGGTTAAATCAGATTGGTCCCACACATAATGTCATCTCAGCAAAATGCTTCAGAAGAAGTTTAACACCTACTGTAGTACTGCCTGAGCTACAAACATGTCCACCTCACTGCGGTATCCACGGGATGAGGAGTATTCCACCAGCATGTTTGCACAGCCCTCACCATCTGTCGAGTGCAAGAAGTGATACCGAGATTCACTATAGTTTTGCTCTAGAAAAAGAACAAGGAAAAGGCTTTTAAGAAATCAGCTCAGCGTACCTGAACACAAAACCAAATTTATTAGGCTTGTACTTTATTAGGTGGTAAAAGAACAAGAGTTACGGGTGTGGTATATAAACAGGACAGCTGGTAAAAAGTCTGTAAGTTACAGACAATTTATAAAGGGAGATAATACTAAATTTTACACTAAATACATTTGAAAACCTGCTATTAAATACAGTTTACTCAATTACAGCTACTGCTGGCTTGAATTTTGGTCATATCATTTTATCTAAGTGAATGCTGACACTTGATGTGCTATCACCAGTGTTTAGGACAGGAATCAAGAAATTCCATATTAGACCATGTACACCAAGAAGTCAAACAGCATCTTCAGCATCCTTCTTTCATTTCCCATTTTTAGCTTAGCCCACTCTTGCTACCAAAACTAAAATCACTTCCATATGCTGAACGGAACAGCAATTATACAGGAAAGATGGTATAAGAAATGGTAATAATTTGTTAGAACCTGAAGCAAAGGATTGTGCAAAATCACTGCAATGACAAAACTAGATGGCTGCTCATCTTCTGAATTTGAAAGCTTTGTTTTAAAAATCTCAGCCTTTTGTGATCAAATTCAAGCTACAGACTAAGAAAATGTAGGCATTTTGCTCTTCAAGAGAACAGTGAGCAGGCGGCTACAAAATGGGGATTTTTACTTTCAGAATGCAACTGTTTCTTATCCTAATTGTAGCAGCCTCTAACTCGAACGCTGTGAGAAAAATCCTCCCTTTCTGGCTGGCAGCAGCCATCAGGCTAACACAAATCCCAGGAGAGCAGCTAGGGAATTGCCTATGGCAGGCAGAGAGGCTACAGCATTGACCATTATTGGGTCAGTGTTGTTATATGAAACCACTGTCATCACTTGGCAGCTGCTGAAAAATGTAAAATAAACAATCAACTTGCTCAGTTATCCATGAGAAACCACAAAAAAAATGGCATGTATTCAACTGTTCTCAATCACCTTTGGTACGTTTTGAATACAAGACTGTAAATACTGGCTATCACCCACAAGTAAAATGATTATTTAGAGCATTCTGTGTTTCTCTTACATCCCATCACAAGTGATAAAATGGCTCATAAATCAAAGGCAACAGTATTCATTTTGAAATAACCCCGCTGGCCAACTTCTCAAAAAGTACTTAATTACAGTCCAAAGACTGTTTTGGATGCCAGGTGATGTATTTCAATCTTTGTCATGTTTATCCAGGATTTAAAAACAAAAATCTTGCCAACAGAACATCTTTGGTCCCTGGCAATTTTCCTCCTAATGACAAATCAAACTACCTCAATGTCTAAAACATCGACCTGCCTTTTACAGAGAGCCTTACAGCAGCTGTGTTTTGGACTTTGCACTAATATTTTGCACCCATTTTTTTCCTGTGACATTAATTTTAATGCAAAAATCAGATAATAGCAGAACTCAATCATTTCCATTTCAGCTTCCTTAGTTTATTCCCAAAGCAGATCTCTTATAACACCTTACTTTCAACATTTACAAAGGAAAACACAGAAAAAGCCAGTTGATTTTTCTTACCTTTCCACAGGGTAATAGCTAGTAACTGGTGTAGTTTAGGATGTCCAAGTTTTCCTGATCCCCCACTGGACCATTTTAGTGCTCTGGATACGAAAGCCACTCTTTCAGGAGAGTTTGGATCCATTAAACTAAACAATTTAGCCAAGTTTTCTAGAAGCAATAAGATGGAAAAATATTTAGCATTAAGAAAAATAAGATGATCTGTTATGCTTCTAATGCATTTCTAAGATCCATCTTTAGGACAGGCAGCAGTGTTAGTTCCAAGCATGCTCACAAAGTCATCATGAACCCATAATTGTCTAACGAAGTTTCCCCCAGTCCATTCCTATGGGAAAGGTAACCCCTTTAGCCATGTTGGGAATACATCCAAAAAGGATTGCAGCTTTCTAGAATATTAACAAGTCACTGTGAAGGGAAAGCACAACTAAATGCCACAAAAACCAAGAGCAGAGGTCACCTTACCTAAAAGGTCTTCTGCTACTTTTGCATCTGACTTCTCCAAAGATTCCAAAACCAGCATGGACAGATCAGCAGCACTGTTTTGCTACAAAACAGACACATACTGGCAGTGATGAATGTATCAGGGCACAAAAAGAAACATCAACCAGAATTTTGGCAGTGGCAGGTTTAGTGCTTTTATCAATGTCTACAGCTAGGGCACAGTATCAAGTCTCAGCTTTCCTGATAAAAAAATTATAGTAATTTGATGGCATCAAAGAGAAGCCTCCAGGAAAGCAGAACACAGGCATTGTCTGGATGCTCACAAACACTACTGCTGCATGTTCCAGCTTGGCATAATCCTTCTTTGTGGAGAAAGGCTCAACAAAGAGATAAAACAAAAGATTACAAAGCAACAACCCCAAACATTTACCACTGAGAACTCACCATTCATTTCTCAAAATCTCGGGAGCAACCACCCCTGCCCCCAAGCCACACACACAAAACCAGTGACTTACCTGGTTATGACTGAAGAACAGTAAAGCCCCTGAATACATTAGTTCTCTTGCTTCTGCATGTTTTCCTTGTGACATATACCTGAAAAAATACCAAAGAGATGATAAAAATTACCACTAAGTTAGTTGTGTATGCTCAAAGTTACTTCTATTTAAAGGATTAAAAGATTGCCAAAATTTAAAATAATGACAAACAAGGGTTTTATTTTTAAATCAGGTTAGTTTCAATAATGATGTAGCTTGAACTGCAAGTTGCAATTAGTTTCCTGCTCCAGACCCGATGGAATAAAATGAAGAATATAAGAATGAAAATGGAGAAAACTACAAATATATTTGGGGCTGGAACAAGAAAAGGGAATGAACCAAGACTTCAACTGAGCAGAAGATGCCCATGTACTGAGCGTCCACCAAAGCCATCCCAGTGAAACAATTTTTGGAATACCTCCTGGAGACCTTTCCACTGGTCTAAGTCTCTCTGACCACTACAGCTGTACCAGGGGACATCAGCCTGTCCTAGTCCTCTGCTGAACCAGAGGAGCTCCTCTCTCATGGGTTTGAGAATAAGGTAAGCAAGATTCACCAAGCAACACTTTAAAAGAAACAAAATATAATGCTTCAAAATACACCTTCCACCTTTCTCACTTAAGAGTTAACAAAGAAATAAGGAATTAAAGAATTTGCTTTCAGTGGTTACCTCAGGACTTTTTACCAGATCTGTGACTGCAGCCTCCTGCACATCATCACTGTCAGTAACTGCAGCTCTTGGAGAGTCACAGCTCTGGCTCATGAACACAGCTTTTCCCTAAAAGCAGTTTAGGTGTGGCAGAGTTTCCAAATTCCATTTCTCTTAACTGCTACTCAAAAAGTCTGTGTTCTCAGTAGGTGATTTGCTGTTATCAGCAGAGGTGTCAGCTCTGCCCTGCTGCCTCAGCACCTGCAGTGTCCTTTGCCCCCCATGTCACCCCCGGCTGGGCTGTGCCCATGTCACCCCTGGCTGTGCCTGTGTCACTCCCGGCTGGGCTGTGCCCGTGTCACCCTTGGCTGTGCCCGTGTCACCCCTGGCTGTGCCCGTGTCACTCCTGGCTGTCCCCATGTCACCCCTGGCTGTGCCCATATCACCCCTGGCTGGACTGTGCCTGTGTCACCTCTGGCTGTGCTGTCCCCATGTCACCCCTTTCTGCTCCTGAAGCCCCGGGGCCCCCCAGGCTGTTCCAAAGCCCCAGAGTGCCCAAAGGGGTAACAGAGGGTTGATGTTCTGGGGTGGAGCAGTCGGGGGGGCTGGGACAGCAGGGCAGTGTGGCCATGGGGGGTGACACCAACCAAAGGGACAACCAGAGCATCCCACACCTCTTGTGCTGCGCCCCAGATTCCTGTCACACGTGTCCCCGCCGGGGACAGGCCCTACTGTAACATCACACAGACAACAAACAAGGCAGGAGACACTCCTCCCACCCTGCTCATCAACTCTAAGAAACCCCAAGGTCTTTTATCCAAAACAGAACTGAAATAATGGAAGGCACAATGGTAATGTTTTGGAATAATCCTCAACAACTTCGATTTGCAATCACCATAGTAAATGTGAGTCAAATGAATCTGCAGCTTCAATGTTTTTATAGTTGGGCCATCCAGGTTTGCTTCCCGGAGCTGCAGTCAGCATGGACCCACTTCCACAAATTCTAATTCCACTAGAATCACGATGCTGTATGGAAGCTCCTAACCTGAGAATGAATACAGAAGATACTAAAAGATGATGAAAACTGTTTTATGATATAAAATACATTTTAAACAGCTGGAGTTTTTCAAAGAACTTTTATCAGAGAAGTTGTTTAATAAAAATAAATATTGATGACATTGCTCAAAATGGTATTTAAAACAAGAGAAATCCTGGAACACATTATTTATACCAGAAAAATGTCCTACAAGTTTCAGGAGAATAGAAATGGATGTAACAAGGATATTACACTTTGAAGAGTGACTCAGTTACCAAATAATGAAGAGAGAAAAGCTCAGCCCAGCCAGCCTGGGGAGTAACAAACACCAGCAGCTCAGGTGTGCCCAGGGGAGCTCAGGGTTAGGCAGGAGCAGCAGTTTTCCACCTGCTCAGTGGATCACAGAGGGATAATAAGTCTGCAGGAGGCAGGCTTATGGTAATCTTTCCTCCTCCACTTCTTCCCCTCCTCCACCCTAAAATACATCTCAGTGCATGAAACTGAGTCAGGATTTCAAGTTTACCCTCTGACAGACAAGACAAATGTTCACAGGCCTGTGTTTAAAAGGAATAAGCACTAGCTACTCCAGTCACAGTTCCAGAGTTCAGGTCATCCCAATCAGCACTAATATGTCAGAAAGAATGCTGATTTTTATCATATTTTATAGAGGACTGACAAGACTACCCAGCCATGCAAATGTCACCTTTTCATTTAACTGAACACACCCTTTCACTTGTATTTAAAATGGAAAAGGCAGGATCTTTGATTCCAAATTAATTCAGGGAGGTTTGAGTATGTGAGTTAACACATCCAGAAGACTGAAGGAGAAGTGACCTCCTGAGCCAAGACTTCTCACACCCCTGCAGACACCACATACATCACATAATCCCTACTATAAAATAGGCCAGGCTTTGTCTTAAATTTAGATTTATTCTCAAATACAATTTAAGTCTTAAGGCCTGGATGGTGCCTCGCTGATCCCATCAGAGGCGTTATGGAAGAACAAACTGATTTAATGTGATGGTGCTGGTACAGGGCAGGGCAGGGCAGGGCAGGCTGTCTGATCTACAATGGGAGCACAAGTGGGATTATTCATCAAGGACTTTCTTCCATGACTGTTATTTTTCTGTGCTTACTCATAGGCCTGTTAACACAGATGAGGCCTGAGGACAGGAGACACAGGACAAGGGAGGTGTCCAGTTTTGGACCTCTCACTGCAAGAAAAACACAGGTTTGAACACGTCCAGAGAAAGGCAACGGAGCTGGTGAAGGGTCCAGAGCAC